>NW_021319817.1:719552-796139 GCF_001605985.2 Dendrobium catenatum | reverse complement strand
TTCTGGAGACTCCAGAAGGAGTGGACAGTCGGGATCCACTATAGTTTCTGGTACTGCCGCTACCGGTACGACCAGTTCGGGATCAGTCAATGGGACACCTGTGTGCCAAACTTGTGGACGAAGACATTTTGGCCAGTGCTTCAGGACGACTGGTCAGTGCTTTAAATGTGGTCAGCCAGGATATCGGATTGCAGATTGTCCACATGCTGAATTTGATAGACGATCTAAGTTTCGATCTGATAGTAGACCTGTTGGTTCAGCAGGACGACCGAGGACTTTCCTCCACGTATTGTGACTGAAGGATCCTCTGGTAGAGGTGGTGGGTCGAGTTTTGTGGCACGGAGACCACCTACTAGTAGTCAGCGGGAGTCTAGTGGTTCAGTAGCTCCAGCTCCAGTTCAGCCACGAGTATACAATTTGAGTCAGCAGGAAGCTCGAGATGCTCCGGATGTTGTGACAAGTACTATTTATATTTTTGAACATCCCTGTCGTGTTTTGTTTGATTCTGGAGCGAGTCATTCCTTTATTTCTGACTGTTGCTACAACGTTTTGCATTTAGATTCTATGACTTTACCGGTTTCGCTTTCCGTTATTTTGCCGGATGGAAGCAATTTGATCTCCCGGAAGTTTTGCTTTTGTGATATTGATATTTCTGGCAAGAAGTGGAAGTCAAGTTTGATTTTGTTGTCGATTTCTTCTTACGACGTGATTTTAGGTATGGATTGGCTGAGTCTGTATGAGGCTCAGATTGACTGTTTGAAGAAGCAAGTGAGCTTGCTTATGAATGGTGAGAGATGTGTATTTCAAGGGTTAAGAGGAGTTTTATCCTGTCTGATTTCTGTGTTGGAAGTTAGAAGATTATGGAAGAATGGTTGCCCGGTATTTTTGGCTTATGTACGGGATATGAACATAGATGTGGGTTCTATTTCTGATATACCAATTGTACGAAAGTTTTCTGATGTATTTCCTGATGAGTTGGTTGGTTTGCCTCCGGATAGAGACGTTGAGTTCTGTATTAATGTTTTTTCGGGTACAGCTCCAGTATCAAAAGCTTCGTACAGGATGGCACCGAAGTAACATTCTGAGTTGAAATTTCAGCTCTAGGAGTTGGTGGATAGATGATTTATTCATCATAGTGTTTCTCATTAGGGAGCACCCGTACTATTTGTGAAGAAGAATGACGGAACACTCCGTATGTGTGTTGATTACAGAGATTTGAATAAAGTCACGATCAAGAACAAGTATACGTTACCACGGATTGATGACTTGTTTGATCAGCTTTCTGGCACTTCTATATTTTCAAAGATTGATTTGAGATCTGGATATTATCAGGTGAAGGTGAAGGAAGCTGATGCGTTGAAGACAGCTTTCAGTACTCGGTACGGGCACTACGAGTTTTTGGTTATGCCTTTTGGGGTAACCAATGCACCAGCTGTTTTCATGGATATGATGAACATAGTGTTCAAGGAGTATCTGGATCAGTTTGTGATCATCTTCATAGACGATATTCTGGTGTATTTTGCTTCTGAGGAAGATCATGTCAGACATTTGAGCATTGTGTTGGAGACTTTGAGGCAGCATCAGTTGTATGTTAAGTTTCCAAGTGTGAATTCTGGCTAAAGAGCATTTCTTTTTTGGGGCATGTGGTGAGCAGTGAAGGTATCTCTGTTGATCCCCAGAATATTCAAGCTGTTGCTGATTGGCCAAGGCCTACTACGATATTTGAGGTACGTAGTTTCTTAGGCATGGTTGGATATTATAGGAAATTTGTGAAGGGGTTTTCTCAGATTTCTACGCCTCTAACGAGACTGACTCAGAAGTCAGTAGCTTTTGTTTGGACACCAGAATGTGAAGTCAGTTTTCAGATGTTGAAGGATTATTTGACATCTGCTCCTATGTTAGCACTTCTGTCTGGTACGGAAGGATTTCAGGTGTTCAGTGATGCTTCACTGAAAGGTTTAGGCTGTGTTTTGATGCAGCATGGTAGGGTAATAGCCTATGCTTCGAGATAGTTGAAATCACATGAAAAGAATTACCCGACCCATGATTTGGAATTAGCTGCAGTTGTTTTTGCTTTGAAGATTTGACGTCATTATTTGTATGGCGTCAGATGTGAGATCTTTACGGATCATAAGAGCTTGAAGTACATATTTACTCAGAAGGATTTGAATTTGAGGCAAAGAAGATGGCTTGAGTTGATCAAGGACTACGACCTGACGATTCAGTATCAGCCTGGTAAGGCTAATGTGGTAGCAGACGCTCTGAGCAGGAAGTCTTCTGGATTATCAGGTATTCAGCTCACTTCTGATGAGTATCTGATACGAGATATGGAAAGATTAGAGTTAGAGGTGATTTTCTCTACTAGTCCAGATTCTGCTATTTTGACTCAAATGAACATTCAATCTTCTCTGGAAAAAAGGATTCAGGAAGCTCAGAAGTTAGATCATGACTACTTGAAGTTGATTGCTCAGATTGAATCTAGTAAGAAACCTGAAGTATGAGTTTTTGATTCTGGTGTTATTTTTTGCAAGAATAGACTGTGGATTCATGTGTTTGGAGATCTGAGGAAAGAGATTCTGTACGAATCTCACCATTCAGGCTATACGATATATCCGGGAAGTGGTAAGATGTACGGAGATATGAAGAGTTTGTTTTGGTGGCCTGGAATAAAAAAGGATGTAGCAGATTTTGTTGCGAAATGCGAAGCCTGTCTGTTAGTGAAGGTAGAGCATCAGCGACCAGGAGGTCTTTTGCAGTCGTTGCCTATCCCTGAGTGGAAGTGGGAGGAGGTAACGATGGACTTTGCTATGGGTTTTCCTCGATCTAGGAAAGGGCATGATGCCATCTGGGTGATTGTGGATCGATTGACGAAGTATGCACACTTTCTTCCGATCAGGCAGACGGATCTGGTGGATAAGCTGACACAAATATATGTGAAGGAAATTATTAGGTTACATGGTGTGCCTAAAGTGATTGTATCTGATCGAGATGGACGATTTACTTCCAGACTTTGGAATGGTATTCAACAAGGATTGGGTACGAAGTTGCATTTCAATACGGCTTTTCATCCGCAGACTAACGGACAGTCTGAGAGGACTATTCAGGTACTGGAAGATCTTCTGAGGTTATGTGTTTTTTATTTTGGAGGAAGCTGGGAAGATCATATCCCAATGATCGAATTTGCTTATAATAATAGTTTTCAGTCCAGTATTGGTATGGCACCTTACGAAGCATTGTATGGCCGAAAGTGTAGAACTCCTTTGACTCTGACTGAGGTGAAAGATAGACAAATGATGGGTTCAACATTTGTGGATGAAACTGTTATGAAAATCAATCTGATTAAAGAAAGATTAAAAGCTGCACAAAATAGACAACAGAAGTATTACAATCAGAAGCACAGATTTGTGGAACTTCAGGTTGGTGACTTTGTGTATGTCAAAGTCAGTCCGATGAAAGGTGTCAGTAGATTTGGTAGAATGAGCAAGCTAAGTCCAAGGTATGTTAGACCTTTTGAAATCCTTAAAAGGATTGGTAAATCTGCTTATAGATTGTTGTTATCTGATCAGTTGTCTAACATGCATAATGTTTTTCGCGTATCCTCTTTGAGAAAGTGGATATCTGATTCTAACAAGAAGTTGTCTGCTGATGAGGTTGAGATTCAGGAGAATCTGCAGTACAAAGAAGAACCTGAGAAAATTTTGGCCTATGATGTGCGCAAGTAAGGAAGTAAACAAATTTTAATGGTTAAAGTGCAGTGGAAACACAGAATAGCACGGGAAGCGACTTGGGAGAAGGAGTCGGACATGAGGCAGTCATATCCGTATCTGTTTTGACTTAGTTTACTTTGAAAATGTCGAGGACGACATTTGTTTTAAGGTGGGTAGATTGTAAAAGCCCCTCCGAAGCTGATTTTTTTTTTAGTTAAAGCTGTTTTTTTTTAGTGCTGTTAGTCCCGTACGAACTGACCTTAGTACGGAACGAACTGAAAAAATTGTGAAGAAATCTATCATTTTCGTCTGTACGAACCTGGAACTGTCGGGACGAGCTGTCTGTACGAACTGAAGAAATGGTGAAGAAAATATACATGTTCGTCTGTACGAACCTGGAAGAGTCGAGACGAACAGTCGGGATGAACCAAACCCGAGGGTTTCGTCTCGGGACGATGAAATTGGCATTTAATTTCATCTGGATGATCTGTGTATATGGGAGATCGTCCCGGGACGAACAGGACATCGTCCAGGACGATCCTGTGTATTAAATATCTGAATAGTGCCGATTTTGAAGAGAGAGAAAGCTAAGGAGAGAGAAAAACGAAGGAAAAAAAAGAGGAAAAGTGGATTTTTGGGTGACTTCCGTCCGTTTTCATCCGTCACCGTAGTTGGGAAAGTTGACCGACTCGAGGTAAGGCACATTCCGCCTTTCTCAATTTTCAGAAATGAGGATTTTGATGACTTTTCTGTTTCGAATTTTATTTCCGTTAGCGAATTTCTGGTATTATTTTCTTCTGACAAAGGTTTTACCGCGTAAATTTTGGTATGTCTTTGAAATGATAATTGTGCACGTTTTAAGTATTTTCTGGAAGATTTTTACCGAATATTTTGAATTCTGCGGTGTTTTAATTGAACTATAAATTATCATAATGTTGAAAAATGTTTTGTCAGTACAATGAAAGTCTTACAATGTTGTTGTGAATGTTCTGTGGTAATTTGGTAAATTTCTGAATCTGTGAATTTTGTGTAAATTCCGTATATTGTCGTTATGCCGCTGAAATCTCGTATGAATTCCGATTTTTCTGAATTGATTCCTTAAATGAATTGAAGTGTTTGTGTGCTATCAAAAGGGAGTTATAAGGGACTAGGATCCTTTGAGATTCTGTAAGTGTCAGGGAAATTTGATATGAGCTCTGAAATCTTAAAATAAGTTATGTTTCGAAATTCTGCGAATATCTGTTATGTTCTAGTGTTATAAGTACAAAGGGAGATATAAGGGGCCAGAATCCGTTGAGATTCTGTAAGTGTTAGGGAAGGGAGACATAAGGGGCCAGAATCCGTCGAGATTCTGTAAGTGTCAGGGAAGGGAGATATAAGGGGTCAGAATCCGTAGAGATTCTGTAAGGGTATGGGAATCTGAAATCTGTTATGTGACTTATCTGATTTGTTTTATGAATTATCTGATATACGATTTCTGATTTCTGTACGATTCTGGTTGAATCTGATATGAACTATCTGATATGAATTATCTGATATGAATGTGATTTTATCTGAATTCTGATTTCGATATGATTCTGGTTATTCCGTACGATTCTGTCTGCTCTGTGACTTGAAAGCTTTATGATATCTGTTTTGAACTCCGATTCGACATGACTTCAGTTTTATGTATCAGTTGTTTGATTTATGATTGATCAAGTATCTGTTCTATAATTTTCGTACGGCTATTTCTGATGTGAATTTCTGATGATTTGGATTGGCGAGTGATGTCTTGCTGAGCTGTTAGCTCATCCTTGTTTTCTACGTGGTTTTTAGGTTCTGGGAAAGGGAAGGAGGTCTTGGATTAGCAGTTCAAAGTCTGATTTGAGATTAGGTATTTTATACTTTTGATTTTTGTACAGTCATGGCTTATCTGTTCTGTTCTTTCTGTCTGTAAGCCATGCACTGTATTTGTATATGATTATTTTGATGAAAGAAAAAGATATATGAACTGTTATGTATTTGGGTGTTTATAGTTCTGTGTTTTTCTATCTATTTAATATTTGGAAGAAAGTCTAAAGCAAATTTCAAAGCCAGATCCTAGATTTCGAATGTTCCGTCGCGGCCTGATGCGAGCGGGGTCCGTCCCGGTCGGGTTGGGTCATGACACCGCCAGCCATTGTTGTTGACCATCAGCCGCAAGCCATCAGGTGCCACATTGTCCACCACTGATCATCGCCGGCTATAGCCTCTAGCCTCTGTCGTCGCCTACAAGTGTCATCCGCCTACCATTGAACTCCACGGTTAGAACCACCATCATCATCCTCGCTCCAACGTCGGGCAAACACAACCTTTTTACATTTTACATTTATTTTATGTTACTTCAAACCAAATAAAAAAGTAAAATCATGCATTCCTTTTGCACTCATTGAAATAACTCTAAAATACTTTTTTACACTACATTATTTTTATTTTTATTTTCCGGACAACCAAATTGCCCCTAAATCAATAAGCACGTCTAAGATCTCTTAGGATTTACTACTAAAAGAACTTGTTCCAAAAAAATTTATATGTTTTAATAACTAATTTTTTAATCAATTTCATAACAAATTGCATGTCCCAAATCTAAAAAAATCATTGTTTGTTTCTTTGATGACCAAAGCAAAATTAATTCTTTGGTCTTCATAATTGAATTCCACAATAAATTGTAATTTTAATATCATCACCTTCAATAATAATACATTTTTTTGTCAATCATCCATTCTTGAATTATGTTTTTGAAATAAAACAAATTGCTATCAATTCTAATAACAAAATATCCCAGTGAACTAACTTCTTTCCATATGCTAGTAAGAATAATCCTTTATGATCACATAATACACCTATTATACCCTCCACATTATACTGCATAAGAGAAGCATTTACATTCAACTTGATCCAATCTGTCGGAGGGGGATACCAATTTTTTAACAGCACATCATGCTAGTTAATATATCAGTTCTGACAAATTGGAAACAACTGCAGTTGGTTTGATTGAGAAAGAATTTGAGCTGCAAACATTGAAGGTGAAGGAACCATCTTTCCATGCTTAAAGTAATTTATTGCTTTACATTTCTGATAAATCGAAGAAATATAGATTCTGACAAATCCTGGATTAGAAAAAGCAGCCTTCCCCATATTATAAGATAAACTTTGACATTTTGGTAAATGAATTCCCCACTATTTAAATATATCAAAAACTTCAATTAACTTATTGCAATGAACTGCAATATGATTTTGGTCTTCAATTTCCTGACAGGCCACCGGAAAGGTTATACAATTCTGCAATCTTCTATAGTTCAACTAGAAATTTATAGGAAGAGCATTATTTAAAAGCCTCCACCAAAATAAAACTTCCTTGGGAGTAACCTTTAATTTTCTTAGCCATTTCATATTTATTCCTATAGCTTATTGAACTTTTAATGAAGCTTTAAATGTCATCGTAGTAATTGTTTTACCATATTTTGAAACAATAAATTTTGATTTAACCTCAAATGAATCAGATTTAATAGGAATTTTCTGGATCAATTTTACCATATCATCAAAAAAATACGTCTTTAACGTAGATTGATTCCATCTGCCATTTTCATCAAGAAGAATTGACACCATGTTATTTTGAAGATTCCTCATATTACATGTAGAAGGCCACTTATTTAAACATGTGTCAAGAATCTAAATATCGTTCCTTAAGCCTTAAGAAGTTTCTATAAAACATGTCAATATCATCTAGAACACCTTTCGAAATCAATGAGAGAGTCATTATGATTGAAGGAATAGATGAAATAGCACGTTTAATCAATAATATTATTCCAACCCTCTTAAGAATCTAAATATCATCTTTAATATTAATTTTTATTCCATTCATGACCTTCCATCTGATATTACGTCTTAAAAAATGAGCACCGTCTTTTATAATACGTCAAGTTGGAGATGAACATCTTTTTATTTCTTCTTTCATGATATCTTTACCATATTTTACTACAATTAATTAATTTAGAAGACAATCCTAATTTTGAATGAAACTCCAAGCAAATCGACCCCTTAATGATCCTTGTCTTTCAGCTGCACCTTTTATTCCAAGACCATCTTGATTAGTAGAAGTACATAGTATATTCCAAGAAATATAATGCAATCCCTATCTTCCTTGTTCCTTAAGCCATAAGAAGTTTCTACAAAACATGTCAATATCATCTAGAACACATTTAGGAATCAATGAGAGAGTCATAATAATTGAAGGAATATATTAAAAAGCAGCTTTAATCAATAATATTCTTCCAGTCCTCTTAGATGATTTTATTTGGAATTTTTCTATGTACTCCTACTAATTGAATAAAGAATTCATTGATTAGATTTTTCATTTTTAAAAGTCTTTAAGAATATAATTTTTCATTTTGTTTATAGGTATAACAATAGAATTAGTGATTTCTGTTCTCATCAAGCTCTCTTAGGTGATTTTGTTTGGGATGTTTTTATTGATAGTGTTATTCCTTCAAATTTTATTGACTTGATTAGGAAAGATTATTGTTGCGGACTAGAATATATGCGGCGATAGAGTTAGAATACTACGTTTTAGTGTTGCACAAATATCTAGCTCACACATAGAGAACACAGGTTTTTTTACGTGGAAAATCCTTAAAAGGGGAAAAATCACGGGGCCTAGCCCAGTTGAAAAGGTTTCACTAGAACTTGAGTTGGTTACAATGGGCTGACTCGCTTCTGAGAGCGATCATATTACAAGTAACAATTATACAATAGAAATTCGGGTGTCAGGTAATTGTCTGGTAGGACTTCGGGCCTTAGATGAATGTCAGGCAGAACTTCGGGTCTTAGATGAAGATCAGACAGAACTCAGGGCCTTAGATGAAGATCAGGCAGAACTCCGGGCCTTAGATGAATGTCTGGCAAAGGTGAGAGTCTTCAACGGTGGCCTGGCGAAGATGAGAGCTTCAAGTGAAGGACTGGCGGAGCGTAGAGCATCAGGTGGTGATCTGGCGGAGCAATGGCGTTAGACGATGATCCGATGGAGCACAGGGCGTCAGGTGGTGGTCGACGGAGTGACAGCGTTAGGCTGTGGTCCGGTGGAGCACAGGGCGTCAAGTGGTGGTCCGGCGGAGTGATGGCGTTAGGCGGTGGTCCGGTGGAGCACAGGGCTTTAGGTGGTGGTCCGGCAGAGTGACGGCGTTAGGCGGTGGTCTGGTGGAGTACAGGGCGTCAGGTGGTGGTCCGGCGGAACTCCGACGGTGGTCCGGCGGTGGTCCGGCGAAACTTCGACGGTGGTCGAGGAGGCTAGGAAGCAAGAGCAATCTCCGATCTCTCTCTCTTTTCTGTAGGCTTAGGGGTCCCTTTTAAAGAGGAGAGGGGGCTCTATTTATAGATTTTGGGAATGACATGGCCCATAAATAGGTGGAGGATCAAGAGTTAGTTGGGAGTGGCTGGATGGACGGTCGATCTTGAATCCCTTGATCATGAACTGTTCGATGGACGTTTGAATGTCGTAGTGATGTCGGAATTCAGTGATCTTGGGCTCGTTGGATTCGTCTCGTCGAGCCGCTCGATTCGACTATAAGTTTGTTATGTTTGGAAACCGTTTGGTAATCCGAATTGTGGTTTGCATCTTCCAACAGCGCTTCGGGTCCTTGATTTGGATCCATTTGGGCTTGGATTGGGTCGAATTTAGTGTCGTTAGGTTCGTATTTTTGAGATGCTCAGTTCAACTATAAGTTTGCTGTAATCGGAGTTCAGATGCTCCTGTTTTTTATTTTGAAAATTTCCAACTTGATTTTGCTTTGAGATTAGTGCCCGGTCAAGATAATTTTTGTAAGATGTATCAATTATGATAGATTGACTATCACATAGTAGCTTGTATTAATGCTATTTTGCATATTTTCAAAAAGAAAAAAAAGATTAATTGACCGAATAAAAAAATCGTAAGCAAATTTTATTCCAAGATGACTAAAAACTCTGCGCATTATTATTAAAATAAAAACAATATGACACTCATCCAGCAACAACATCAAGGCTGAAAAAGGAGCAACGAAGGCACTAAAATCCACCACAATCAATTTCTCTCTTAAACATAAGCCTTGTTCTTGAGAAAAATCTGGCGGAGCTCGGCCGGATCTGTCTCCCTGTGACAGTTCGCCGGCCGGTAATAGCCAGTGACAGGATCGGGAATCCAAGACATCGCCGCCTCATCTGCTGTCGCCGTTCCTGTTTTCATTACTCCCTTCCTCAACACCGTCTTCTCCTCCATCATAACCCTTCCCGCAGCCGCTGCCGCCGACGAAAACCTCCTTCCACTTAAAACAAGTCCATCGGAGAGGGCGGCGAAGAGAACCTTTCCATTGGAGAGAGCGCGAGCCATTAATTGGATAGATAGAGAACAACAGAACTGAGCGAAATTAAAAAGAGAATGAGAAGAAAAGAAGAATGAAAAACTCGTTTCCTCTTCTTCTCCTCTATTCTCTTCACCGTGACCAAAACAAGGCGACGATTTCCTTTAAATAGACCGCTTGATTAAAATAAATAAATAAATAAAATATATGGCTAATACATGGCAATGAGGAAGTGGTTTCCTGACTAGCAAACAAAGTTTGTGTTGCCGGCCTGAGTGGAGGGTGGGCCCACAAGTGTTTGTCCACTGAGAAATATCTGGCCGAAGGTGCCTACGGTGCTTCGTGAAATCTGGACCGTCCACGATTGGTGAATTTTGCGCGTGATTTTTTATAAATAGTTGTGAAAATAAGAAAAAATATCTCTCGGCATTGGTGATTCGTATTTATGCGCTGACGAAGTTGGACGTGTTGGATTATTCCGATTGGTGGAAGGTAGAAAATTACGAAACGGAAGAGATGCTGCTGACGACAGCTCTCTCTTGCTAACATCCTCGATTCTTGGCCGGAATTCTGGGCGACGGCGTTAATCACCAACTGTGGGCCCGCGCTAACAGAGGCCTCGACGAAACCATACAGCTAGGGGGCAATATGCACATGCGTTACGCGCTTGACAATGAATATGCCAAAATTTTAATTTGGTGAGGAACGACGGCAAATTTAATATTCTGCAGCAACTCAAAATTAAATATTATTATCATTTTGGGTGAGGGTTCGACCCACTAAAATCATTAAATTTATTTTCAACAAATATCGTACATATTTAAATTTAAATATAAATTATAATATATTTTTTAGCATAATTAGATCAATTTGAATATATATTCATAACATATCAAGATGAGCTACATTAATATTTTCACTGCTATACACTTTTTTTTTCTTGGGGGAAATTTGGGACTGAGCCCGTATATAAAATATCAAAGAAAAAAAGTTACAGTTAAATCGAAAAAAAAAAACAACTGTAAAGCACATATAAGTAAAGAAGAAAAAGCAACCCCAAAAACAAAACACTTAAAAAAGGCAGATTAGGGGGAAAACAACTAGGACTAAGGTGATCAAAAAGCCAACATAATACAAGTATAGCTCATCAAAATCCTTTCTTTCTTTATAGTGAGATGCATACTGTCGATTAGCTAAAATGCACAAAATTTTATGATTAAAATGTGGTCTTTTTTATTAAATTAAAATTATACATAGTTAATTTTTTATTTTATTTTATTTTTTTAATCATTTAAAATGACAATTTTTTTATTTAAAATTAATTTCATGAGGGTCTATTATTTATTCAAAATTTTGGCAGCATCTCGACGTTCACTCCCTGCAAAGGGAGGTTGGGAGGCACTTTTCTTTCAAATCTGCCCTGCTCGGTCGGATTAAAAATTTACGATCAGGAGCTTCAATTATCGGTACATGTCTTCAAATCATTCAACTTGTTGTCGTGATACGTATTAATAAAATAAGATTTAATTTAAAAAAAATCCATTTTTATTAAAAATTTGATAGTTGTCCCCTCCCCATAAAAGGGGGGTTGGGAGGCACTTTCCTTTCAAATATACCCAATCAGATAAAAGATTGTATGGTCAAGGGCTTTGGGATGATTATTAGTCCCAACAAAAGCCTTCGACAATCCCTATCGTTATACCTATTTTTAAAATTTGGTTGAAAGCAAAGAGGGATGAGAAGATAGGGTCGTGTTTATTGGCAGGCTTGAGGTAGGTTGCATATAGATTGGGGCTAGGTGGTCATTCCTCGTGGGAGTGGAGTATGGTCAAGTGCACGAAGGTGAGGCAACAGGGTGCAGACTCAGTTTGTTCACTCATGGGAGTGGAGACGAGCTGCTGGATTGCTTATACCAAGGCGGGGCAACGAAGCATGGAATCAAGCCAAGCCTAGTGGGCAATGAGCGCGGGGGTGACTTGAAGGCGATGAGTGTAGGCACGGCATCGAGTCATGCATGCAGGTGAGCGAACCTTGCAAAAGCATAGATGGGCATGCAGTCGGGCACATATTCGCGTAGGCTGAGCAGGAGGCAGGGGCGCATGAGTGAGATGAATAGGAGTCTGAGCTATTGCGTAAGTTTCCTGTGTCTGTCTCTATCGAATTGAATGGGGTGAGCAATTTTTCTGAGGGGTTTTAGTCATGTGTGTGGAGTTATGTGAGGGGCGGCTGTCATGTGCGATCACATCGTTTCGTGAAGTCTGGCCAGTCGACTAGTTGGTGGTCAACACAACTCCAATTACTTGCAATATTGAGCCATCAACAACTCTAACTATATATTTCTTCAATTGTGGATAAAGAGTATGAAATAAGGAAGTGCTCCATATCATATGATAAGAGGCTTCAAAGTCCACAATCAAAGATTTGGATTTCCATTTTGAAAACTGAAGGCATTCAAGGCCATAACGTTAGGAGTAATTTGACTGATGTTGATTTCTAGTGCTAAAGTTTTGGTTTGAACAAAATAATCAAAAAAACATTAATAAGATTTGGCTCTAATATCATGTTGAAAAAAGAGAAGATATTTATATTTTTCTTATTCAAATGGATAAAAAGATGCATAATATTTATGAAAGAAACATATCCAAATTGATCAACTTAGATCTAGAAATAACAAAGAGCACAAATTAACCATAATCAAACTTAAGGAGAAGAAAAAAACTTAATTAAATTAGATATAATCAATTACATGATGAATGCCATATTTTAAATTGATTCCACTTTGAGAAGCACATGTCTTAAGGATAACAAGGAGGTGGTGGCACTATATATATATGATGCTTTTAAATTTTATCTATTTCTCTCTATCTTTCTCATTGTGCCAGCATATATAACTTTGACAGGGATGTGTAGCATTTCTCTTTTACATTTCATATAATTTCATGCTTATTTCCTATGTATTTCCTTCAAAAGTTCTCGATAGCAATTAGATTTAATTGGTTTCTAATAAAAATGTTTGATAAGTTAAGTGTAAGCAAGCAAATCACATGTGTAGAAAATTTCACATGGAATAATTATTAATGCAACAACAAAAAAATCAAATCATAAGTGTGATGATTGATTTCGCTCTTTTTTTTTTCTCTATAAAGCATATGATGATAAAGTAAAAAACAAATGAAGGGACATTAAGGTCACAACATCTTTAATGTGAAAAATCACATTAAAGCTGGAGTTCAATTGAAAAGATTAATTATTTTATAAACTATAAGTACAAGAGTGACTCCCCTCTAAACAGATTTAAGCAATTAAATATAGATGAAGTTAGAATAATAAAAAAAGCAACACATAATACACCATTGTTGGACCTCCCGCATGTTGACAACATGGTCGATACTTGGATAGTGCAAATATCAATATGTCCAAGTAGCATCAACAAAGATTGCATGCATTACTTGTTGCAATCTTAAACATTTACATGTCTTCATATTGAGGAGTTGTGTTCGATGTTGTTATTATTGTTGTAATATTTAAATTGCGACAAGTAACTTAGTCGCTAGTTGTGTCTAGCGAAATGTCCAGCATTGCTATTATAGCAATAGGATGACAAGAGCTAAGCATTGTGTAAACCTTAGGTTATGATGGATTATGCGATTACTATCATCATAGAAACACATTCGATATTTCTATAATGATAGTTGGATAGTCATCAATGATGAGCATCAATATATATTAGGAATTTCTCTAATGTTATTTCCATCTGAATGAAAATACCTATCAATTGACTTAAAATGCATCCTAATTATAGGTTTTTTCAGAGGTATTTTGATCTTTATCTAAAATAATTTTTACATATTAGATCAATGTTTTGAACTTAACATATTATAGGCATGATATTATTATAAGTGCATCTGTTGTGATAGATTGAAGCTTTAATGAATAGATTGATGTGAATAATTTTAAAAATATCCATTATTTTATTGATGAAGACATTGAAAAATAGTTTGGGCAAATCTTTTTGAGCCAAGAATGAAAGCCATTCCTCACAGAGAAAACAAATTATTTGCAGAAACATTACAGGTGTTCTATGAGAAATCCAACCAAATCCCATTTTATATAATAACTAAAGTTCAGCTATAATTCCAATAGATCATTCAAATATTATTGAACATTCATTACAAAGCGAGCTGACACAGTCACATTACCTCTAACTTTTCAGATAGTTATTCGCATGAAACTTCGATGTTTCACTCTAATATTCATGCAATTTAACTACATTAATGGTTAAAAACTGCAAAGAAGAAAGCTTCTGAGGAAAGAGATAACTAGTTAGGGCGCAGTGTGGAGAGGACCACATCTTGCAGGGAGCTATCCCTTTGCATGGCTGCTTTGAACTCCTCGAAGGAGACTTTTCCGTCGCTATTAGCGTCCATTTGATCAAATATATCATCTAGTTTTCCGGGCTCGGTGATGTCGGCCGGAAGGCAATCTTCAGGCAACGCCTGCAGAGTTAGGTAAGTGAGTTTCAGTCTTCCTGATAGGTCATCAAGGTCAAGTAAAAGAACTCACCCTGAGCATTGATGCCAATTCCTCTCTGCTGATACAACCCGATCGATCGGCATCATACATCTATTAATGCATCAAATATAAGGACATTAGTTAAGAAGCAAGTAGGATAAATTTCTTGTAGATCTCTCACATTAAAGATTTTGATGATGGTTTTCAAGAAAAAAATAATTGGATCAATGAAATCTCAAGGTTTTAATAAATTTCAAAAAGGGTTAATTATGCATGTAACACTTAAATTTTGCATATTTATGCAAGTAACATCTAATTACTTTTATTTATAATAATATCATCTAAATCACAAAGAGCATAACAAGTTGGTTATAATATTTCATTGTTAAATAAGTTATCAACTAGCTTGACAAAAGACCAAATTATACTCTCTTCTTGTTAGTGGGCATGAAATCACACACTGACATTTCGGCACTGAGGCTTTGCTGAGGATGAAATCTTAAATAGATTAGTAGAGAGAGACAAAATTGAAAGCTGAATAGCTCTACACTTTTTCAGAAAAAAAAAAAAAAAATGAAAGTCAGAAATATTCAAAACGCAAAATGACTACAAAGACATTTGAAAACTGTTTGAAACATAATGATCCTATTAGTGAAAAAAACAGAGAATGAATCTTTGCATGACCAAATTTGAAGCATCAGGAATACAAGTGAAAATAGAGAACAATGCTTAAATCAAATTTTAAAGAAGAAATGAGCGATGACATGGTAGAATCACAATACCTGAAAGCAAAGCCTTAGTGCATGATCACCACGAGAGTTTCTGAGACTCGACAACCCACACAGGATCTCTCTCATATCAACAGTTCCATCACGGTTATTGTCAAATATATCAAATACACGAGCGGCGAGAGGGATGAGCGATTCCATGTTTATGGCTTTGAGAACTTGCTCAAACTCTTCTAGCGTGGCATTGTCTCCATTTGAACATCTGCATGGGGTAAGATTACAATTAAGAAATGGAAAGAGAATGCGAAGTAATAGTGTATACAAGTGCTTCTGAACCTGTTTGGTGATAAAGAGCGAAAAAAAACTGAAGTCAAGACTAAGGTTTCGTTTGGGACGATTTTTTTATTGCTTTTTAAAGCGGCTTTTTAGACAAAAATTAATTTTTTTGTACTAGAAACCTGCTTTAAGATAAAGCAGCAAAAAAGCAATCCCAAACGAAACTTAAATTAAGATTTTTACGGTACTTAAGAGTAACAATGCATGGAAGCATGCTCATTTTCCAATAAAACTATGACATAAAGTTCAAGCATGATAAATGAGTCTTCCAAATTCTCCTCTACTTAACTTAAAATTAATGATTCAAAGATGATTTACTTTATGACTCACATCCTCTTGAAATGCATGCGAAGATTCTCAAGTTCATCAGGTGTGAGATCATGATAGCCTAGAAGACTCCTCAATTTTTTTGTTCTCAAGAAAACTTTGCTGCTCCATACACTAGCTATTGCAGCTGCACGGAATTTTCTTCTAGCATTGAAACTTTGAAGCCTTGAGACAACTTCAGCGTCAATAAGCTCTTGCTTTGCACAATCTCCAATAACCCAAGGATGCTTCAAAAGCTGTTAGGCAGCAGATTTTCAAATAACATTCTTAAGTTGAAGCGCTAAACCAAAACCACAAAGATTTGCTGACTGTAACGATAATAGAGTTAAGAGAGTGATAATCATACATCGTCGGCAGTTGGTCTCCGATGAGGTTCGACAGCTAAAAGGCTGGAAATCAAATCCTTGGCTGAAGAAGTTATGGTCTTCCAAGTGTGCTCTTCAAAGGTGAAGTCACCCTACAATGTCACATCATCAAAATTTAATAGATGGTCGAACAATACGGTAATTGGTAGAAATATTTTTTGAAAGGTTTCTAGTACTCAAAGGAAAAGCGAGGAAGGATGAAGTAGTTTAGCAAGCTGATACATGCTTTTGTAAATCTTGAATTTTATAACCTTACAAGGCCAAGATTTCAAGCGCTCCGAAAGTTGTTAATTGGCCAAAAAAACATGCGACGGACAACAATCAAGAATAGGCAAGCAACTCAACTTACAAGGAGCTCGGGCTTATGCATAAAGAAGTTCATCAAATAACTTAATCTAATCACTTTTTCTGGTCCTTATTGAGAAAAAGAGAGAACAACTATTTCAATGAAAGTTATATCAAACTGCTTCTCGTCATGAACCAAGCACTTCACAACATTTACTCACAAATTGTCCATGAGATAACTTCAAAGACTTCCTCCTTGTAAGTAGGAGACTACTTAACTTAAAGCATCTTATGATTACAACCCATCCAAACTTAGCAATATCTCATATTAAGTATTAAAATTGGTTAGATAGTACTCCTGCAGTAAAACTTAGAATAGGATGGAAAAAGCTATGCCTAAATATAACAATGATATCAAAAAATAGGGAACAAAACACAACAAGAAACATGCAGATTTACATGAAAAGTCCTAGAACAAAAAAAAACATAAGTAGAGGAAAAATAATTCACTGTCAAAAAATGGTACCAGAGAACAATGGCAGCTGACATACAATATAATTACATAACTCTAAATAAAGGTCCACACCGTGATAGGTACCTACTAGCCCAAGCGCAATAAAATTTGGGTACCTAACTTTAACATTATATAACTTCATTAATTCCACCATAACTCAAAAATATTATGTGTTTCATTTCTCTAGCGGTGTAGATGAATTGAGCATGAAAGAAGCTATAGCCTCGTTAATTTCAGCTCATTTGCTACAACAATGTCAAGCCTTTATCCCACTACATGTTGTCTGCTACATAAATTTTGTTCTTCATTATGTCTTATTACCACTCAAATTCTCATTTAAATCTAGTAAAAAAAAAAGTCATTTCTAATACTTTCTAACCAAGTATTTATAGGTATACTTCTGCCTTTCTTAACATAGGTCAAATCTAATACATCTGCTCTCTTATTCGGGTGATCATCTGAAGGTCAACGTTTTATGTTAACAAACCATTAAAATATGACTCTCTCTAATCTTATATTCCACTAAAGCTACTCCAACCTTTTTAGCTCATTTGACAGCAAGCCAAAAAATAATATGAGCGTGTTGCATGTCGGAACATTCCTGGTGGTAGAGAGATTGAGATTTTAACGTTTTAACATTATACAAAGACCCATCACACACACAAATAAGATAAAAAATACAAGAATTGTAAGAGAAATCATAATTTTTATGTGGTAAACCTAGGAAAGAGAAAACCCACGAGCCCGACCCAATTAAAATAATTCCACTATAATTTGTTATTAATTAAAAATGATGTCCTTCCTCGAGGGAAGGCATTCATACAAAATATTTAACTTGGTTTAAGTTTGAAAATCCCTATGGAAGAAATCCAACATAATTCCTAGTGATGAAGTTGAGAGTCAGAGTTGATGTTGGATGTATGTTGGCTTGATGAGTGATTGTAGGTGATGAAGTCATTATGCATCAAAGTACCTAGGTGATAATGATTAAAATATTATAAGTTAGAGAATCGTAGTCAAGTGATGGACATCAGAGGATTATAGTCGAGTAGCGGTGATCGAAAGGATTGAAATCAAGCGAAGGAAGTCTGAAGGACCATAGTCGGGATAGAAAGATCAAAGAACTGTAGTTAGGGCGACAATGGTCAAAAGACTGTAGTCAGGCCATGGTGGTTGGAGGACTGAAGTCAACTGAAAGTGGTTGGAGGATTATAGTTGGCAATCGACGGTGGTTGGGCAATCATAGTTGTTGAGTCTAGTAATTAGGTTGTTAAGCCTAAGTGAATGTCCCAAGGCTACCAAGAGGGGGGTGAATTGGTAGTTTAGAAAATAAAGTTAAAATTTAAGACCCCTTTTTGAAAATTATTGAACCGAAATAAAATCTCTTTTAAATTTTGTAGAAAAAGGTTTTTCAATCACAGAGTTTTTAAAACTGAAATAGAAAGTGCGGAAACAAAAAAAAAGTAAAGTAAATGACACCAGATTTATAGTGGTTCGGTCTATAACCAGACCTACATCCACTCCCCAGAGGCACCCTCTGAGTATTGCACTAATACCAATAGTGACTCTCCTTTTGCACCCACAGCAAGGCGGAGAAACCTTTACAACACACTCTTTTCACCACTCCCCGGTGCGGCAGAGAACCGTCCATCCTTTTACACAAAACCCAGTGTTGGCAGAGAACCGTCGTCCTTTCACACAAAACCCAGTGTTGGCAGAGAACCGTCGTCCTTTCACACAAAACCCAGTGTTGGCAGAGAACCGTCGTCCTTTCACACCCTCCAAGTGTAGGCAGAGAACCTTCATCCTTTCACACTCTCCTAGTGTGGGCAGAGAACCCTTCGGCTGTTCACACTCTCCAAGTGTGGGCAGAGAACCCTTCGGCTGTTCACACTCTCCAAGTGTCGGCAGAGAACCGGATCTCCTTGACAGATCTTCTCACAAGAATCTAGAAGGAAGAAGGAAAAGAGTGAAGTAATCCCAATTCACAAGTAGAGACTCTTACCTTTAAAATCTAAGTGAAGCCTTCTCGCTCCAGTGGTAGGAATCCTCCCTTGAATGCTCTCTTCAACTCTCTCCTTGGCTATTATCTCAAGAGGAACAAAGATCAAATGAAAAAAAGATTGGGTGGCAGTCTAATTTGGACTATTTATATAAAAGACAAGTGAAACCGCCCAAAAACTGCAAATTTTCAATTCTGTACGCAGTGGATCGTCCTGTACGATCATGGATCGTCCTGTACGATTTTACTTAAACGATCTGAAACGACCCAATTTGTATATGTGTACGAACTGACTTCGTACAGCTGATCGTCCTGTACGAACATGGTTCGTCCAGTACGAACGGTTATTACAAGGTCGGTTCTAGAAACTGCTGAAAACTGTTCTAAGTCGGTTTATCGTTTGAACGAAAATGTGATCATCTGGACGAAAATTTTCCATAGAACCGATCGTCCTGGACGATTATTTATTTCGTCTGGACGAAAATTTTCCAGAGAACTAATCGCCTCGGACGATAATTTGTTTTCGTCTGAACGAAAAATTTCCAGAGAACTGATCGTCCTGTACGATATTTATTTTCGTCTGGACGAAAATTTTCCAGAGCACTGGTCGCCTCGTACGATGGTAAAATTCGTCTGGACAAAAATTTTGCAGTGAACCCATCGCCTGGGACGATGATAAATTTCGTCCTGGACGAATAGGACTTAGAAAAATTTTTCAAAGCAAGTTCCTATTCGTTCCAAGTGCTCTATAGGAGATAACTGACAGATCGTCCAGTACGATAAATATCGTCCTGTACGATCAGTATAGAATTTCAAGATCTCCTTATTTGTGTGTGTGAGATTTTATTCACTCAATTACAATCACTCCCTTTCAAAATTAATTCAAAGAAAAGACAAACATCAATTAAACAAAATATCTCATGTTGAATTTGAATTGAAGTTTTCGTAGTCTGGAGTCTGATTTTCCTGAAATGTTAGTACACACAAGAGCAAGTGCAAATCTTCTGAAATTGTTAGGAGATAACTATACATTTGAACAATAATGTTTGGAATCATCAAAACTACATAAGTTGCATAAATATAACTCATTCAAATAGCAACTATTCAAACAATAAGAAGGAACGTAGTCGACAGGCGACGGAGGTCGGAAGGATCGTTGTCTAGCGATAGAGGCTAAAAAGATCATAGTAGGTGGGAGATGGAGAATAGAAGGACCTCTGACCGACAGAAGTCCAACATCGGGCAGAAATCTGATGCAGGCAGAAGTCTTGTATCGGGTAGAAGTCTGACGAAAGTTTGGTGACTGGTAAAAGTCTAATGAGGGTAAACGTCTGGCGTCAGGTAGAAGTCTGGCAACGGACAGATGTCCAGTGCCAAATAGAAGTCCGACGACTGGTAAAAGTCCAGAGACGGGTGGAAGTCCGACTTCAGGTCGAAGTCCAACAATGGAAAAAACTCTGGCGACGGGCAGAAATTCGATGTCGGGTACAAGTACAAAAATGGACAAAAATCTGACGATGGGTGAAAGTTTTGTGTCGGGTAGAAGTCCGACAAAAGTGCTGCGTTGGGCAGATATCTGGAGACGGGCAAAAGTTTTTCATCAAGTAGAATTCTAATGAAAGTTCAGCGACGGGTAGAAGTTCAGAGATGATTTGATGTCCGGTGATGGGCGGATGTCCAGCGTTAGGTCAAAATCCAACGACAAGTTGAAGTCCGTCGTTTGGTGGAATTCCGGTGATGGATAAAAGTCTAGTGACTGGTGAAAGTTCGTCGTCGAGTAGAAATATGGCGACGGATGGAAGTTTGACTTTAGGTAAAAATCTAGCGACCGACCAAAGACTGGAGTTAGTTGGTGGCTGGGAGAAAATCCGGCGTCAGTTGGTGGTCAGGAAAAAAATTGACTTTCATCAGTAGATGGGTGAAAGTTTAGTGTCAGTAGATGGCCAGGTTGAAGTCTAGTGGTGATCGAGGAGGAGTCTGGTGGAAATAAGACTCTTCCTTCTCTTCCCTCTCTTCTTGCTTGGGTCCCTTCTTTCCTCCCCCTTGCTTGGGTCCCCTTCTCATGAGAAATAAAGTGTTGATTTATAGTTTTCTGGGAGTGGCATGACCAGTAAATAGGAGGAAAATCAATTGTAAATTGGGAGTTATTTGAATAGACAGCCGATGTTGAATCCCTCTTTCATGGACCGTTTACCAGACATTTGACTGTCTTAATGATATCAGAGTTTGATAATCTTGGGATCATTAGATTAGTTTGTTGAGCTGCTCGATTCGACTATAACCATGTCATGTTTAAAAAATGTTTAGTAATCCAAATTATGGATTGAACCTTCCAAATGTGCTTCAAGTTCTTGATTTGGACTCATTTGAGCTCTGATTGAATCAAATTTGGTGTCGTCGGGTTCGTATTTTTGAGACGTTCAGTTCAACTATAGGTTTGTTGAAATCGGAGTTCAAATAGTCTCCAAATTAACATACCAAAATCTGAAAAAATTTTACAAAGCGGTGAAATGGATCGAAGATCAAAATGAAAACTTTTTCTTTCTTCTTTCCTCTTTCCTCCTTCCCTTCTCCCTTCCATAGTAAGTTGGAGTTGGTGGGTGAGGATACATGAGTGATTGGAGTAAAATGGATTTTAATATGTATAAAAATTTATTTTAGTGCATACCATTGTAACGCCAGCATCGCAGTGTTGTATACTAAATTTAAAATTACTATATAATAGAGCCTTCAATATCGTGGTGGAAACTTTTGGCACTGTTGTGCTTACAAGCCAGTGCTGCCACATACACAAGCTCAACACCACAGCGCTCAGTTCAAACTAAAATTTAGATTTCCCATTTTAAATTTATTTAAAATTTTAGGTTGTTACAATTTACCCACCATAAAAAAATATCATCCTCAATATTTTCTATAAGAATTCATGCATAAAGACAGTATATAATAAATTCATTCAAAAAAAATCCATATCAAAATATAATTAAAGCGGATTGAAGGATTTACATCAACCTAGAAATAGCTTTCTTATATAGTCACGCATTTCATTCAATCACATGTCATTCACTTATGAATGCTATGTCAATCAATCATTCAAAATAAATTTCTTACCAGTCAAACTCTCTGGTTTTAGTCTGTCTTCCTAATACTGCAAGTTATGCACTCATGACATCACTAGAGTAGGTACTGTTGGTGCATTAGGACCCATTTTATTTTGTCCTGGACGAATAGGACTTAGAAAAATTTTTCGAGCAAGTTCCTATTCGTTCCATATGCTCTATAGGAGATAACTGTCTGATCGTCCAGTACGAACTGGAAATCGTCCTGTACGATCAGTATAAATTTTATATGATCTCCTTATGTGTGTGTATGTTTTTATTCACTCAAAATACAATCACTCCCTTTCAATTTGATTTCTAAGAAAAGTGCAAGCTTCAAATTATACAAAAATATCGCATGCTGATTTTAATTTGAAGTCTTTGTAGTCTGGATTTCGTTTTTCCTGAAATGTCAGTACACACAAGAGCAAATACAATTCTTCTAAAAAATGTTAGGAGATAACTACACATTTGAACAATAATGTTTGGAATTATCAAAACTTCATAAGTTGCAAAAATGTAAAGCATGCAAATAGCAACTATCTTAACAATAGTTAGCAGTTGATGAAGGTCACAAGAATCGTAGTCGTCATATGATAGTGGTCAAAAGTACCATAGCCGATAGGAGACAAAGGTCAAAATGAATATAATTGACAAAGGTCAGAATGAATATAATTGACAAACGATGGAGGTCAGAGGATAATAAGTAAGAGACTGTAGTCGAAAGGACCATAGTTAGCAGGCGATAGAAGCCGGAAGGATTGTCCTTAGACGATGGTGGTCGGTGAATCATGTGGGCTCCAAAAATTCATGCCCTAGACACTCCCCCCTTTTTGTTGGTGATGAGAGTTAAGTTTAACTTCCAGGGTAAATTTTTCGAAGACAAATTGAATTTTAGATAAGACACTACTTAGAAATTTCACCCTCATTTCACGATGACTTTATGATCTGAGTCAGATTTCCTATAGACGTAAGCCCCTATAGCTGATACCCTTCCTGATAATGAAAGAGCACTTTCAATTAAGACTAACCATTAGAGAGGCACTGAGTACCCAGCGTATAGTTGCAGTAGCTTTAAGGTTTTAAAATTGGATTTAAGATTTTTTTTTTTTAAGATTTGAAATTTATCACCGTACAAATAAAGAGGGTGATGAGGGAATGATTATGGGCTCCACAAAGATCCCATGGTTCTATCATACCGGGATGTCATAGTTTCTAGTCTACTTAGTCAGAGGAGGAAGCCGAGCCAATTTGACCATGGGTTGCGTCGTCTAAGGATACCTTATACACTTGGAGTAAATGTTTGCCTAAAATGATAGATTTGAGTCCACCTTAGCTAACATAGGGCTTTGCGCCTTATCGATTTATATCAATTATATTTTATTTATTTATTACTCAAAGATTTAGAGCCATTAGTGAATATATGGACTCTGGCTGTGACTGTAATTTAGTGGTATCATTTTACGGTAAAATCACCCGATTAGAGGGCTCCGGTCATAACCGTTTACCTGTAGTGTTATTTGGTGGCGAAACCACCGATGAGAGAACAAGTGTGACATCCTTATTGGAAGGAGATGATTTGAGAATGAATTTTAGTGATATTCTAGACTAGACATTCGCTCTTTGTGAGCTAAAATAATTTTATCTTGAATATTTTAAGTTTTGGTTATTCTTAAGTTTTGAACTTTTATTAAAACTAGAGCCTCTTAATGATTAATTTTGAGATTTGAGGGCATTTAAATGATAGAGACCCCTTCGATTGAGATTAACTTTCAACACAGTCATCATCGAGGTTTGTAAGTAATTTCCTTTCATTATTTAAACTTTGTCGACTATTTTTTCTTGCAAATAAAGGATTGGTTTGGCTTCTTAGAGTTATCCTATAAATATCAAAACAAAGAGTTTGTATTTGAATAAATGAATCTTCTTTGTAAGAGACCTTAAAGGTCTAATGTGAACATATAAAATTACATATTCTAGTGAATCCAACGAGTGTTAGCTCCGAGAATTTATATTTTTAATTAGTGAACCTTTTTTATAAGAGGCCTTAAAGGCTTAATGTGAGCATATAAAACTAAATAGTCGAGTTAATTCAAAGAGCATCAGTTCAAAGAATTTATGTTTTAATGAGTGAATCTTTCTTATAAGCAAGTTTTTAAAACAGGACCAAACTGGTTGGTTTAATCAAACCCGATCGGCCAAATCAACTGGAACTCAGTCAGCTAGCCGGTTTAATTCCCTAGAAAAACTGGTTTTGCACGGAACCGGGAATAACTGGCTCAATCTAACGATTCGACCGCTGAACCAAAAAATTAGTGTTGGTTTATAAAAACTAGGGTGTTCAAAAAGCGATGGATTTCAGCCGTTGATTTTAAATCCAATGATCCAAAACTCCAAATTGAACTTAAAAATTACAATGACACCTATTTTACTACTTCAACTTCCCTCCCAATCTCATGAGCCATCCCCGTCTTGTTCCTCTTCCCTTTCCCAAACTCAAAGCTTTACCACTAGCTCGTCCTCTCCGACGAAGGCTTCTCACCACAGCAAGCACTCATTGTCTCCATCAATGCACCCTTCTTTTCTCTTCTACAACATTGGTTTTCTCACGTGAATGCAAGATTTCTTCCCAAAAATATTTAAATTTCTTGATATATTAACTTGAGCTTTTGAAAAATCTTACAACTGAAGTTAAAAAAAAAAAAAAACTTGAGCTTTTGAGTTTCCAAAATATTTATGAAATGTTCATTACATTTTATAGGGCAATTCATTTTTTTGTATGGTTGTTTGCAAAAGTTTTGTGAAACCCTAATTTTAGTTTTTTTTTTTTAATAATGAATCGATTACTTGCTTGTTGATTCTTAGGATGATTCCAGCTTGATATTTTTCATTTTATGATCCTTTTTAAGAATTTTTATTTTTTTATCGCGATATTTTTCTCCAACAACAGTTAAGACTTATGATGGTTTAATTATTTGTTTTTTTTTAAATCTCAAGAAACAGCGATATATTTCTTTAAACTTATATTCTAAAAAAATAGGTAAGAATAAATATAGATTTTATAAGTTAGTTATTAGATTAGGAAGTCCTTGTTAATGTAGTTTTAAATTAATAATAAGGGTTTATTAGGTATTTAGGTTATTTTTTAATTTTTTTTATTTGTGAGTTAGTATTTTTTAAAAAATTTAATTAATTTAAATGAAATTGGGATTAATTTAAAATTATAGACAAAATTTTATCATGCCTCGAGTTGGTCGCCAAATTGCCTTCATTCACACATGTCAATGCTGCCTTGATTTACGTGCATGAAATTTTAATTTTTCACTGATCAACAACTCTATACAATATTGGTGTCGATTTAAACTATTTCAGTTGCTCCAAATGCCCCGACCCTATCCATTTCACAAATAGAGGCTATTTTGATGATTTAGGTTTTTGGTTGAAGTGCGTCAGGCATGTTTTATGCAACGTCGTGCTCTTTCTCTTTTGAAACTCATCGTGCACGATCGATTCAATCTTGACACTAGATTGAGGTCAATAAATGATAGTAAAGCAATGAAGGTCGGAGGACTGTAGTCGGACAACGGAGGTTAGAGGACTATAGTGGGGTGACGTTGGTTAGAGAATGGTGATGCAACGATGGCAATCAGGCGATATTTTGATGGTAGAACTTGGGTGGTGTCTCAACAGTAGCATTAGATAGTGTTTCAATGGTAACGGTCGGGCAATGGCCTAACAGTGGCATTGGGCAATTGTCCAACAATGACAATTGGGCATTGGCCCGATGGCACTGATCAATTATTGGTCTGACGCTAATGGTCGAACAATGGTCCAACGGTGGTGCTCAGGTGATGGTATATAGAAACATAGAGCTCCATTGAATCTCAAGCCAAAACTATGTTCCAAGTCCCCCCTCCATATAGAGAATGGAAACCTATTTATAGATTTTTGTGAGTGGCATACTTGTGAATATGATGAAAATCTGGAACATTCCATTAGATGACCCGTATTAATTCTCTTAATCATAAAGTATTCATTCATCATTTAAGTGCCTTAATATTGTTGAAATTGAGTAATCTTAGACTCGTTAGATTCGACTCATTGAGACACTTGATTGGATTATAAGCATGCCAAATTTGGAGATCATTTGGTTATCCAATTAATGCCTTAAAATTTTTAATTATGCTTCAGGCCCTTGATTTGGACTCATTCATACTCGGATTGGGTTACTTTTGGTATCATTGCATTCATCAAATCGATCGAGACGTTCAGTTCAATTATAAGTTTGCTGAAATCTGAATTTGGATTGTCATGAATTTAACTTTAAATATTTTAAATATACATTGAGATTCACAACGTATTAAAACATAAGTTCTAAAGAGTGCATTGTTCCAGCTCAGGCTGTTTGCTACAAAGTAAAATACAAGCTGAATGAAAAAAAAAATTTCAGCAATCTAGACTGTTTGTGGAAGACAAATTAAAAAAATAAGAGAGTAAGCGAGGAAATGACATGCAATGTAGTAGTTTGGAGAGGATAGAAAGAATTCAGGTCACAGGCTATGATCTTAAAGGTACTTTCGATTGTTTGATCATCATATAGTGACTGAGGATTTATGATTAAAAAAAGAGTAAATTGAGATAATTTCATTCGGTTAAGACAGGCCAATGCCCTACTCAAAACAATAAGATAAGAGAGTGAGGGTTTCTACACATAAGGAGTGTGCATAGGTGTGCGGTATGAAGATGTTGCCAAGTTAAGCATACTTTAGTTAGCTCCTCTTCAGGTTAACCTTGACTTACAAGCTCAACAAAATACCCAAACTTGAGCCATTTGTTGGGCTGAAAATGAGTTGTCTGCAAACAATCCAGATTGAAAGCCTTACTTCTTCCCAATCAAAGCACTTCTCAGAACCAGATTCCCAACAGAAAAGCATGTCATATGTCATTGGAAAGGCCTAGACATCATTGAAAGTTCCGCAGCAAAAATCCTCAACTAATCCAGTCTCTACTACATCTACTTTACCAAACCAGTATACAATCTTGCAGAACACTGCAGTGGGTCATTCATGTATTAGGTATTGTCTGAGCATGTCAACATTAATAAAACAAAAGTTTCATTTTGAATTTAAAAAGCAAATCCAAAAAGAACATGATTGTCTGTTTTAGGAGCAACACAGTGAGATGCATAGAACTCATGCAGTGAGTAGGTAGACTTGGTTTAGAGTACCGAGTTTAAAATTAAATTCCAAATTGGGAATAACAAAATCTGAAGAATGATACAAACTCAAAGTGAAACGCATCTCAATTGAATCTGAATCATTCCTAGTATAGCAACTACATATCCGAAAGACTTCCATATCAATTAAGAATATAAGGCAAATTAAGAGAGCGTAGCTGATATGATCTAGGCCTAGTATTGCACTCTGGCACACAAAAATTATCAGCATTACTTATTGTCATAAACTGCTAAACCTAACATACAAATCTATTGTGTAACGCCTCTTTCCATGGGAAAATTATTATGTGCGGCGTCCGGATTCGTTCGGAGGCAAATCCAAACGCGCCATGTCACCTGGGGCCCGGTGCATCCGGGTGACGTGGCGCGTCCGAATTCGCCTTCGGACAGTCCGGACACCGCACGTAATAATCTCTTCTCCTTTCCATGACACCGCATGATTTTCATGTCATTAGCAAGTCGGCACAATTGTACACAATTGCATGTGGACAATGAAGAGCGTCCAATCAACAACATTCGCCTTCATCAAAACTCTTCCTTCTTTATGCAGATAGATCAACACTAGATTCTAACATGGGAAATAAACATTTTCAATTCCTAAACACCCTGTTGTAGTTCTATGAAATGTGTTTGTATTAATTTAAACTTTGATATGTTGCTAAAATCTGTAACTAGTATCAAAAGTAGTCTTTTAAAATGAGTTGGGAAGATAAGAAGGATAAGGAAGGATGAAACTCTCATTTTTTATATTACTATCAATCCTAGCAATTAAAAAATAGACAGCTTACCGCTAATATCCTCTGTTGCTTATCTTTATTAGAAGTAGCATGAAAAGGTGGGCACCTGCAATGATAGAAAAATTCAACAATCAAGAAACAATTGGGGAAGACACCAAGGAGAAAAAAAAACTTTGCAGTTTCTCAATCATGAACTTAAACACAGTACCAAAAGCATACCCGGAAAGTAGAATATACAATATCACACCCAGTGACCACATATCACTAGCTGCAGACACTTGTTGCCGAGACAGAGCTTCAGGAGAGACATAATCTATCGAGCCAAAAAGCGCTACAATTGGATCAGTAAAATCCTCCACAGAACTCAAACCAAAGTCCATTATCTTCAGAGAAGAACGCTCACTGCTGTTTAAGAACAGACAGTTCTCAGGCTTCAAATCACGATGAACTATCTTGGCTTTATGAAGAGCCCCTAAGCCGCAAGCTATCTGGCGCACTACTTCAGCTGCCTCAACTTCTGAATAGCGTGAATGAGTAATTATTCTGTCAAAAAGCTCTCCACCAGAGCAAAGCTCCAGTACAAGGTGAACTCCATACATGTCTTCATAAACATCATAGAGGTGGATGACATTAGGATGAGGAGAAACATCTTCCACAATCCGTCTCATCACCAGAATCTCATTAGTCAGCAAAGCATCTGAAATGGATACCTGCTTCAATGTTGGAGGTTTCTGCCCGGCTTGACCTCGATTCATTCCTTGGGGTATGAACCCTAACCTTTTGAGTGTCTTTATGGCAACATGCCTCATACTTCCATTAGCCTTGCCTACCCCTCTTCGTACAACAGAGAAACCACCTCTACCAAGAACATCAAGTACCTCATAATCATCAGTGAGCTTTCTATTCTCCAGGCTCGACATTGGATCAAGTGATTGGAAGTTAATCTTTAAGAGGGAGCCGAGAAAGCTTCCAATCCGATTTTGTTTTTTTTAATCACCGCGACTGTACCCTTTAAATAATGAAGAATTGGTCATTCACCGACTTTAAAACCAAAGATAACTGGAAACTAATTGACCAACGAATTGAAAAGGTCGAGATAAATCTTTTAAAAACAATCAATGATAACAGCTCGAAATTGAAAGTGAGGGAGAGAGAGAGAGAGAGGAAGAGATGTACGTGATGAATACCTGAAAATCAGCTAGGGTTATGAGCCAAGGAGTCAAGAAACATTCATCAGTTAACAAAATCTGAAATTAAGGCGAGTCAACAGCAATTCTGATCTATGGAGACAAAAGTAGTAATCTTTAGAAGAGTTTCTTCAAAACAAAAATGATGTTAGAATTGGGTTTTGAAACTAGATGGTCCCAACGAGGAACTTCCCAAGCAGAGGTTGACCAATGAAGAGTCCCCAGATTAAAAAAAAAAAAGGATTTCTTATATAAAAAGAAACCGTGTGGCGAGAGAGAGAGAGAGAGAGAGAGGTGAAGAGAAGGATTATAAAATATGGACGAAGAGAATAGAGCCAGAGAGAATGACGAACGAGAAGACAAAGACAAACGAGAACAGAGCGGGACCAAAAAGACGCGCGAGGAGCTGAACGATACCGGCCCAACGGTAATTACTTATTATATATAGAAAAAAAATGTTTTTATATTTATCAAATTTAAAAAAAAAATACTTGAGAATATATAATATAGATTTTATTAATATGAGCACATTTAAGATAAAATTAGTATTATATATGGTATTAAATGCCTAAGCACAATAGGTATGAAGCTATTCTAAATTTCTAATATTAATTTCGTTAGGATATTCTAATGCAATTTTTTTCTCAAATAAAAAGAAATTCTAAATTATTTTTTATTTAAATTAATCTTTTTTATTTTGTTTAAAAATTTAAATTTAGTTTTTTTTTTAATACTCAAAATAATTTTTATATAGTTTGAGTGTTTTTAAAAAAAATTATCACTATGGCTTTCACCATTGTTGACTGTCATCACCTTCTTGGAATATTTAGGTGTGATTCATAAAATAATATCCCGACGTGTTCAAAGCTACTAAAGAATTTGAAGTTCCTTAATGTGCATGAGGCATGAATCAAGTAAGTTGTAGAGGAGTTTCATCACCTGGTTCCAAAAAAAAAATGTTGAATGTGGGATTTAGAGTTCGTTATAACTAGAGCAGTCTAAGGCCTGAGAGATTATTCTATGCAGACGCCGGACATGAGAGAACCGTCCGGTTTTCTCTCTATGTACAATAAAACGCAGTTATTGTAGCACCTGCACTTTTACTGTAGACAGATAGAAAATCGGACGGTTCTCTGTATCCGATGTCCGCACAGAAAAAAAGTCCTAAGGCCTTATGTGAATGACATGTCAGCAATCCATAGGAAGGGTTTTTACCTATATAAAGTCCTAAAATATCCCTATATGACTAAGGCCTGGGAGAGCATCTTGCTTAAAGCTATTGATCAATAGTGTTCATTAATATATATTTCCTATAAGGCCATCCAATGCAAGATATTATTCTTGTTAAAATTTTAATGAAGCTCTCTAATAAGCCAGCCTTAATGAGGGCAAAGAGGAAAATTGTTTAGGAAAGGTCTCTATCTTATCTAAGTCTCCTAAAGGTTATTAACCACCTGATCAAAGGATAGAAGGTTGTTATCTAATTTTAAATATATATTAATTAAGATACACAGTAATAATTAAAATAATACATCTTAAGATATTATATGGATTTAATATATATAATTTGATTCTATTTTGTTGATATTGATGCACAAATTATAGGTAAAAGATATATAAATCAAATATTTTAATTGTAAATTTAATGTTTAGGTAGTCAATTAAGATAAATAATTGCTAGGTCATGGCCCTAAACATTCATAATAATTAATTTTATTATAATTTAATAATGAATAATTATTTTACTTTGCACATTATTATACTTATAACAAGACTAAAAGAGTTAATTGCTGCACTTTTCAAATAATATTTAAATTTTGCATTTCATTTCTTTCATTTTTTTTAATTTATTGAGAAAATTACAATTTTTTTTTGAAAAAAAGTAGGCTAACTTATCTTAAAGACAAATTATTAGTTTATATGTGTAAGTAGTTGTTGCCATCAAAGTCAATTAGGATATAACATAGGTATAACAGAACATATTATTGATAAATTTTAAATAAAAATATATCTTCCCCTTTTTAAAAAAAAATTTAATTTTAAAAAGGTCCATCTTAAAATCCAGTTATTGTTTTCCTCAAGAATTTGAATAGATAGATCATTAACATTTGATTGGGATTAGAAAATTTAACTTTATATGCTTCATAATACCTGAAATTGGCGAAATATGCCCAATGTTTATGTTCTTAGAGAAAATATTCTAAAATTTATTTCAGACCAATACACCATATTATGCTTACATCCGCACTGTTTGGGAAGAACAACATTAATTTCACACTTCCATACATTCACATTCTTCATTGTTGTCAATGTCTTTTCATTTACAATTTCCTCAATCAATAATGTAACATGATCAAGATAGTAACACTCATTTGAAAAAAAATCAATTTAAGCTTCGTTTGGGATGAATTTCTTACAGCTTCTTAAAGCAGCTTTTAGTACAAAAAAATATTTTTTATACTAAAAAGCTGCTTTAAGAAGCAGAAAAAAAAGCCGTTCCAAATGAAGTCTTAATGGAAACTTCACTAAACATGGGTAAGGTTTTTTTAATTTTTTTGGTATCATGTATCACATGATTTTGGTGAATCTTGTCATTTTGATGGAGCTCGAACATGAACTTAAATAAATGATAGAAGGGATTATTTTGAACCTTGTTTGAACATATGTTTAAATCATATTCAAATGATATGTGAATCATGATTATATATAGTTTGAACATGGTTAAAACAATTGTTCAAATAAAATTTGAATATGGCTCAAAACATATTTAAATATGGTATAAATAAGGTTTGAATTATGTTCAATTAAAACATGTTCATATATATGATTCAAATAATATGATCCTTTGATAGTGAAGTTATATATTAATTTGTTATTTTATAAAGGTGAATTAATTATTAAGGTTCTTATATTATATGGAAGATAATGAAAATAAGACAACTAAGTTGGATGGACATTCTTATACTCATAGAACTTATTTATAAAGTTATAAAGATTAATAAGAATTAATTTATCTAAAATTAGAGGTGATATGCCACTTTGGTGGTGTATAGCCACCCTTTTAGTTCCTCTAGCAGAGTTATTAGCATATTATGATCTTGCTTATTTCTTGAATGAGATATTTATATTCTTTCAATGCTAGTTTCCCACATACATGTCTTTAAAGTAGGGTAGGGGGTATCCATATATTTTTGATATTTCAAAATGCTTTTTTTGCCCCAACATATATGAAAAATCAAAAGAACTCATTAATTTTCTAGTCATAAAGTGGAGTTGTAATATCCTCTGGACACCTTAATATTGAAGCATCCATGGATCCACAATCACTTATAACGAGTATGCCCATAACATTACCTACTTTGCATGTGGTGTCCACATCATCACCTACATCAATGGAATATTGTGGATTAATTGATCTTTTATCATCATCATTTGCACAAAATCTATAATTGAAATATTTTTGGGAGCCAAAGACATGTATGTGAGAAACTAGCATTGAAAACTAATATATATTTTAGGTTAGGAAATTTGAATCAGAACACATTTGTACTTTGGGTGTTCGATGAAAAGACCACCAATAGATTCAACCATAACTTATTAAACAAATGATCAAGGAGAAGCTCTTCATATATGATCCTAATTTGGAGCCAATTATATTTATATCAAATATGAAGAGTGATGATGACATTAACATATCATATGAGAAGGCTTGGCGATGATGTGAGTAAGCTATCACTTATATATATGAGTCCCCTGAACCATCCTTTTAGAAGTTACCATCACAACTCATTATGATAACAAAAATACATCTAGGGATAGTTATTGATCTTCATTTTAATAGTCATAATGTTCCAAGCATATTTACTTCTTTTTGGGTGTTCATATTCAATAATTCAAAAATGCATGTCACCCAATATTAAGTATGAATGCAATAATTTTAAGTACATTTTGGATATACTTTGCTCATGATATTGTAATAAGATGCTAATACTCAAATTTATCTAGTGACATTTGTAGTAGTTGGTTGAGAAAATAATAAATCATATATGTATTTCATGACTAAACTAAGGGAGTCAAATGCATAGAAAAAAATTAGTGTTTTTCTATTATTGACATAACAATATCATTAAAATTTTATCAACCATTTTTCTAAAGGCGCACCATTAGCTTGTACTTATAATATCATAATAAATGTCATGATATGATTGTTGTTATAGAGAATATCACTTGGTTTCCAATATTTAAAGAAGAGTTGTTCTTTAGATGCTTTGATGAAATATGTATCAAATCAAGAATTCAACCATATTTGTATATTTAGAGAATAAGGTTAACTTTGAGTAGTGAGCTTATTCTTTCTCCCATAAAAATCAATGCAACTTGATGATAGTTGATATTTCAGAGAGCTTACAGAATATAACCAAAAGTGCATACTCCTACATAGAGACTAATTTATTGAAGTTTTTGAGAGACATATTGCAAAAATAGTTATTTGACATATGCATCATTGTAGTGAATATAAAAATATTTTAACTAAGAAAATTGATCAAATAGTGAGAAAAATTTGAATATGGCTCAAACTTTGATTATTTAACTCATTAGTCAATTTGAATAATGTGTACTTGATGTTGATGTTAATAGAGATGTTGATTTTCAAGAGAGAACATGCACATGTAAAAAAAATTGATGTGATAGGTCTCCCGTGCAAGCCTGCATTAGCTATAGTTTAGGATTGATATAATTTATGTTCAAAATATCATAGTCAGAAGGCATGATTAGCTAAATCTAGAGAGAATATATATTTAGTTGAAATGAGGACACCTGGGAGGCTCCATATGAAGTAAACAAAGTTGTCATCCTACCTCATTTTGTAAGTTGAAGAGTGGTTTTCCAAGGAGAGAAAATATAAGGCGTTCAAAGGGGGTGAAAGATCTGGTGCAATGTTGTCACAGCTAATGTGGGGTGGAAAGCCATAATTTAGTTACTTATTGTGACACCTTTTGATCTAATGAAATGATCAGATCACTTAAACATATAATTAATTAACTCATCCATTAACCAAAGACAATTAGAGCTACTAAAATCTAAAATACAAAACAAATTAACATGATTCATTGCATCAAAATATAAATAGAATATCTAGCTAACTTTTCAATCATCTATATATCATAAACAATTAGAAACTAGATCGCAAAAAATAATATAGTAGACACTCATATACAAAGGATCATTCCTCAATACTTTCTATTTTGATGGGCCTGTACCCTTTTCTATAATACATAAAGAACGGGATAAGCACAACTAGCTCAATATAGTCCCTCCCTTATCCATCAGAGATATCAATATATAGTTCAAAATATTAAATAATAAGTAAAAGAAGAGGCAAAAACTTAAACAAAATACTAATAATAAATAATTTTTAGAGTTTAGTATACACTTGTATCCATAATCCTTGTTTATAATTTTATTGCCATTTTCATAGAAGTTTTCAATACTTTACATAACACATGTTATTAGAAGATCATTAGCTTTTTAGTTGCACATGACTTGTCCATTTCATCAGAGTTATATAGAGACTCAAAAATTTATAAGATTCGATTTAGAATCTCATTTATGCTTAATTCATTAAAATATTAACATATGCAATGTAATGATTATAATGCACATGTCCTGATACATGTTTATAACTCTACTTCCACTTATGCCTTCCTTTAACCCCTCACACCTGCATATAGCAAGTAGGGCCCAAATCAAAATAAAATCATGTCACATAACCTCCAACACACACTTTCAACAAGTGGTGCAAGAATCCCTCCCACACTTGCACTAGGTAGATGGGGCTAGAACAGAACACATAGGGATCTTATAACATATCAGATAATGCACTTTTTCACAAATTAGAACATCTCCAATGAAATGTTATGCATAATACAAATGCAATGCAACGATATTTAAATTAGAAACTCAATGCAATGCTCAGATAATGCATGAATTACTAGTTAAAAGCTACATTACTTGTAAAACATAATACTCATTGAACTTTGTCCATTCAATTTCTAACTTTAAGGGAACATTCATAAAAGCATTTTAAGACTGTTATATTTTCCAAAAAAAAGTCTTAGTTCAATAATATACTAAAACATTCACATAGGAGAAATCAACTGGTAAAACTTCAATTTTATATAGTCAAAATGCTTATAATAAGAAATACAACAACAAATTAAAAGTTATGTGGTGAAACTTCATAAAACTCAAGAAAAATACATTTTTATTCATAACTTTTCATAAACTTAATGAAATTGAAATTAGATATAGGGGTTTAAAAGTCTATCATGTGCTCTACAATATCCTAAATAAGACAAACAGATAAATCCCAAGTTTTGGTCTCCTAACTCCGTCTCATTCTTTCTCTTCTCCAGCAAAATGGATGGGTGAGGATTTTTCGAGATGGTTTTAGATATTTTAATATTTAAAAACCACTGACTTAACCTAGCGTGACGACACTCAACTTCCTAGTGTCGCTGCACTACTAGAGAATCTTCTAGATTCTCCCATAATATCTCCACCTAAGACTCAGTGTCATGGCGGCTTTCGCAGCGGTGTCACTCGGCGCCACAGCGTACACTCTTTTCCCTCCCCAAACAAAGAACTGGATGTCGCAGCACTGCAAATTCTGACGTCGTAGCGCCTCAGGGAAAAATTTTAATGTCTTAAATTACATTTTCAGCTCACTTCTTGAGAGGTCTCATTGAGCACTCTAAAACTCATAAGCATTAATTAAATCAAGATTAAACAAATATTAGCAGTAATTACTTGAATTTCTTGACAAAGGATATCACACTTATAAGGCCAAATGCCTATATATATATATATATATATATATTCTTTGATTGATCAGTTTTATTCAGACCTATCATGTGTTAGTTTTTGGATTGCTCCCAATTGTATTATGGTTATTGTATTTCACCATATTATGTTGTAGCTACTGGATTACACTCTATTGCTTATATAATCTACTTTGTTATGGACTTATAGAAAGTGTGATTGCATTATGTTATATCAATATTATAATTTAGTGTTAAAACTATCAAAATCCACTATGTATATGTTCTAGGTAACTTTTGCTTGAACCATGATAGAGTGAACTTCGAACTCTATTCAAACACTATTCAAACACAATTTGAATAAGGTTCGAACCTAGTTCAATCCAATTTCGATGACCTTGTTCAAATTAACATTACAACATACTTTAAATGAGTAGTTTGTGATCAAAAGATATGAGCATTTTATTTGTTGAAGATGGAACTTTTATAAATATTTATACTAAGAAAATAAATATCATTCATTAATGTTTTCAATTTAAAACATATATGAGGCATATCGAAGGTCCAAAGTGTCAACGGGTTTTTATTATATTTATTTTGTAGCCACTAGGGACCACTTTATGTTTTTATATTTTGTTTATGATTTTTACTTCTTTTCCTTTCATTGCAATTGGAAATACAAAATTTTTTTGGTATCTTTAAAACTAAGCATTGCATACAAGTGTATTACATGAATGATGACGACCGACGATACACTTTATGTTTGTTATGATTTTTATACAAGAAAAATGTGACACATTAAATAACACCCTTTTTTATTAATTTTAAAAATATTTATTTTATCTAAAAAATAATTTAAAAAGTTAAATAACAAATACAAGTATGTCTATAAATAAAATAAAAAAAAATTAACTGTTGAAACCTTAAAATACCCAAATGGCCAGTTAATCTTATAACTTAATGAGAGCTAAAAAAAATGAGAACCGTGGATTGATTCATGCATCAAACCGCTCTGGTTGATTGACTTCAGCTCCTTCAGCCTCGATAGGTCTGAAATTTCAAAGGCAAAGACATTTTATTCCGCCAGGAAGGAAGGCAAACAAGAGAAGCATCTTTCATCTTTTCTCCCAGTTTCTCCCCACAGATCATTGGTTTACCTTTGCGTGGATTAGAGTTATTGATCAACCCTTTGAAACCAATTGCTCTTGCATACCCGACCGGGGTTAGGGTTTCTAGATCGGTCGGGGGGTGCGTCAGAATGGTGCTGTTGGTTGGGAACACACACGTTAGTTCAGGCGCTGCTGTCTCGTGGCCCTAAAGGAGCGGGAGTTTCACGACGTCTTCGCCGGTATCACTGGGAAAATCCACGGTTAATTTTTGTTTATTCTTGATTTTAGGGTTTTATGAAAAGTTTAAGTTTCTCTAGGTGGTTTTCTTGATTGAATGGGATTGACATAAGTTCTCCATTTAAGGAGCCAGTTTCTCTTTATACAGTCATTGGGCAATATTTATTCCACGTCGCTTTTTATTCTGAGCTGGGGTTCATGATGGTTTTTTTTTTTTATTAATATCTATTATTTGAAAAGTTTTCAAGTTCGTTTTTTCTTTTTACCATTCAATCAGTAGAAGACGAGCTATATAGTATATGATGATTTTGCGTTTGAGTATATTATATAACCTACGCCTAACATATTCTAGCAATAAGAGCTTGGCCAAAGCAGTCACCAGCTCTCCATAGGCACTCGCCAGCTGAGGAACAAACTCACTCTGGTCGGTGAAATCAAAGAGTAATCCCAACATGAGCTTATAGGAACTCATACATATCCATCAAGCTCTTACAGCTTGGCGGATCACCCTCCAAAAGCCACTCGCCCTCACTAGATCAGCAAGTCGCCACTAATACTCTCCATCTAGCTATAGGGAATGAGCATCTGAAGAGGTTAAGAACCCAATCCTTTAGACTTGGCCATCTCATTCGCTTCGTGGTTATTATGACCGAAGGGGATCACCTTTTACATTGAATGGCCTAGAACTATGCACAAAGACTCGCCATACAAATTGCCACAAAAATTCACCAGATGACTTGCCTTGAAGCTGGGGACCAACCAGAAGCAGAAGAACCATGTGGAGATCATATAGAACAAGTATCATTTACAATCTATAATGGATTTCTATTAATGATGTGCTCTTTTACAATTTTTTTGTAGCTTTTATTGTGGCCTCAAAAACCCTATAAATTGAGGGCGAGGAGCATATTTGGATCATTTTGGCACTATTGATTCCCCATAATATTCTTGAGTTCTTAGCTTTTTTTATTCTTTTTTCAAATTTCCTTAATATTTTCTTTTCATACTCACCCTAATTTTTAGGTTCTCATCTAAAGAGGGTACGCCAAGAGGGGATACATGACCGACCATTTTCCATAGAAGGTTGAAAACCCTAGGCGCTCACTTCAGTACCAATGCAGATCCACTTGTAGTGCACCATCAACGAGGAAAAAATCCACCTCCTCTGCGAGCGAGGAGAGCAAAAACTAATATGACTAATGCTTTGTCCAAGGAGGCAACATAGGCAAGGCCACCTCCAAAGTTCAAAATGCTTAGCCTAGAGTCATACTGGGGAAGGACTGACCTAGCTGATCATGTTGTCAACTTTGAATCAATAACATCACCGCTCTATGTCGATGATGCTTTGCAGTGTCAATTGTTTTGCATTGGCTTCAAAGAGTTAGCACTCCAGTGGTTCACATCGCCTGCTCATAATGGTGATCACCTCATTCACGAATTTTAAAAAGATGTTTTTTAAACATTTATGAGTGCCAAAAGCCTCAAAAGAACTACGTAATCCCTTCTCAGAATGTGTTAAGAGTCGGGTGACTGCTCCTAGGTTTGTTAAAAAGCGGGCCGAGCTCGAATCACTCATAGTTTGAGCTTGTTAATTAATCGAGTTTGAGCTCGAGCTCAGTTTTATTCACGAGTTCGAGCCGGCTCATTTATTATGAAAAAGAGAAAATGATTATGATTTAAACTATGATGCACCGAGACGGACACGGTGACACAGACAAGACACGACACGGACACGGGACACAACAATTTTTAAAAATATAGGACACGGGTACGGCGTGGACACGGCATAATATTTTTTATATAATATATAATATATTTTTAAAATATAGGACACGGACATGGCGTGGACAGATGTCACTTTTGAACCTTCATCTAATCCACCCCGCTAGTAGCATAGCTCATTTTGCTAACAAACCAATCATACATCTGAGTACACCAAATTTAATTGATATGAAGTGAAATCAAAATATCCCAATAATAAGACAACATGAATACAACAATATACCAGCTCTCCGGGGGTCCAAGGGGCGCTGCCCCTGGCGGGTTCGACTTGCGGGGGTTTCCGGGGGCAGCGTCCCCGGCACAAATTTTTTTTGTAAGAGTAATTTTGAAGTTCTGCTTGTTTTTAAAGTTCGTAAGTTGTTGTATGGGAAGAACCGAGTAGTAATCTGCCGAGCATGTACCTAGCAGTACCGAGCATGTACCCTAGCAGTAACCGAGCATGTAGCTAGCAATTACCGGAGCATGTACTGAGCGGTACCGAGCATGTACTGAGCAATACCGAGCATGTACTGAGCGGTACCGAGCATGTACTGAGCGGTACCGAGCATGTACTGAGCGGTACCGAGCATGTACTGAGGAATACCGAGCATGTACTGAGCGGTACCGAGCATGTACTTAGCAGTACCGAGCATGTACCTAGCGATACCTCATTTAATAACCATACACGCGTGTCGGACACGCGTGTCCGATTTTAATTTTAATTTTTTTAATTGCGACACTCCAATGCCGTGTCGAACACGTGTCCATGCCGTGTCCGTGTCCGACACGTGTCCGACACTACATACCCTCTCTAAGTGCCGTGTCGGTGCATCATAGGATTTAAACAATAATTATAATAAAATAGTAAAAAGAATGAAAAAAAAAATAAAGAATAATTTAATATAAAGAAATGAATATAATTTTCAAGCATTTTAAAGAAATTTGTATTTAAAATCCTGAATCCTAATATATTTTATATTAATATTTTTTTTAAATGAGCCAGCTAGCAATCTAACGAGTTGAGTCGAGGTTGGCTCAAGACTGGTTTGTTAGCTCATCGAGTTAGGCTTACGAGCCATTTATCGAGCCAAGCCCAAGTTTGCTCATGAGTCGGATTGACTAACTTACACCTCTAATCAATCTGCAGTTTCATTATGACGTTCTAGAGGGAGATGTTTGAGGTAAATGACCTAAAGCCAACTATTTCCTAGGTTGCTGTAACGTATGGCTGTGAGAAGGTCCATTTTTCTATGCCTACATCAGTCGAAGACATTGGCTGATTTACTCGAACTCACTAACAGTCATGTTAACGTTAAGGAGTACAATCGAGTAGTTGAGTCCTCATCCACTCACTCTAGAGGGTTTGCTAACAGGAATAGCCGGCCCCATGGCTGAGAATGCAAGAGAAGTCGCCTAAGGAATCTTAGGGTTGACAGAAAGCCATCCATGCTGCATGATCAATGCCGTCCAAACTACCATAGAGTGTCTCTACAGATGAGGTCACTTAAGATAGCCGAGTTATTGCGCCATAAGTGGAAGAAGTGCCACTCGCCCCCTTCACGGAGAAGTTATAAACCATGCCTCAAACTATTGTGCAGTCACACCCCTATAAAGATAATTGGCAAAGCTCATAGAATCTATCTAGAACATGGGATATGATCATGATATTGATGAATGTTGACACTTCCACAGACTTTTCAAGGACCTCATCAAGTAGGAAAAATTGAAAGAGGTCATATTCAATGTCCTTGGTTGGTGCTTAGGGAAAGCTCCAATGGAGAGCAGCAGAAACGACCCCGTTGGAGTGGTAATCGCCATCTTGGGTGGAGAGTGAGTCGAGTCCTCTGCTGAAGCCATCTCCAAAAGGTTGCGAACATGTGAAGTTAACTTGGCCACCGCCTCATGGACATCAATGGTCGACATTGCTCTGATCACCTTCTGTGAAGCAGACAAATCAGGTAGTGAGGATCCCTTCAATAAGGCAATGGTAATTCCTGATCTGATTGTCAACTACCATATTAATAGTATCTTGATTGATACAGGTAGTTCTATCAATATTATTTACTACATTTGGGAATTCTCTATTTATTGAACCTTCCAATGCAAACAAACCTACGAAATCAATTATGTCCAAATCAGTTTACTTTGAAAGAACCCGTCGAGTTCATTTTTGTTGAGTCCAAGTTCACTGAGTCCCTTATTCGATACATTTCTTCAGTTGGAATTGCGTTTCATACTTGTTTATTTCCATTGTAGTATTTTACATTTCCTTAATGTGACAAATATTAACATGTTATTAAAGAGTCCAATTATTTTGTTCATTGTTCAATTATAGTCTAGTCAAAGCTTTAAAAATTTTTCTTGATTATCTTTGGGCAAGTACTATTGCAACCACAAGCTACATCTACCATATAAATAATAGAAGAGATGAGGAAGAAATATTTTCATTTCATTTCTCTTTAAAATATTACATGTACATTTTCCCTTATAGGCCAAAAAGAATAGAGAGAAAAGGAATACAAGGAGAGGTGACCTCATTCATTGGTCACACTCACACCATCACTCTCCTCGTTTCTAATGCTTGGTGGAAGAAAGCGACCTTATTTTCAAACTTAGGGTCGAGTTTGTTGAGGTAGATAAACTTCTTCAAATAGTACTCGATCCCCCCCCCTTCTGAAATTCAAGCCGGTGATCTCTTCAGACCTAGTGAATCTGAAGGAGGTGTACTTCTCATTGGTCGCCTTAATCTCAACTGACAATTTAGCAACTTGAGCTTTTGCCTGCTCCTTTGTATATTGTGCAACCTCATTCAAGGTGACCTCTATCTTCCAACCTCCTTAAAGATTGCCTTGTTAGTGAGCTCAGCCCTATGTTCTTCAACCTTGTTTTCAGTGGCGAGGCAAACTGTATCACTTAGTGGTTTTCCTTAGAGATCCTACCTTCACCATAGCTTGTCGATGACTAGGAGCTATGGCAAATGTAGGTTGCAAACATTCCAGAGTGAATTCATCATGACAAACCCCAATTCTTTCTCTAGGATTACTTTGGTGATGGCTTCCAACAACCTTGAGAAAACAACTCACCTGTGGTCATTGCTCCTCTTTAGATGGTGGATGGAGCTCTCCTTACCTTCAGAGTAGGTCACCTCCTCAGAACATGACAACTCAGAGGAGTGGCTCGACTCTTTCGCCTCCTCAGGGTCAGGGTGACATGCTTTCCCTTGTTCTCAGCAGCTGCCTTGGGCTTGCTTGCCACTTTTGCCACTTGGTGGCTTCCTCGTTGATCATTACCCCCCCTGTGGTGAGTAGGTGGAGTAGCCTTGGCCACTGCTACCATTATCTCCTTCATGATCCTGCTTGATTCATTCTCAATATTGTTTTATATCTTTGCTTGATCATTAAAAACATGGCATTCAGTTTCAATGATGTTTTATATCCTTTAAATATTCTAATACAAAATAAAATTCAAGACCTATTTTCCAAGAAAAATCCTACAACATAATGGTCCTAATTCACTTAGGAATAGTAGCCTCAACCTCGTCGCTTGGGTATCCCTTAGCTATTGGAAGCCCGTGTGAAATTTTTTGTTCGAGTATTATCCATTTGCAATCATTTGAATTATTGTTTGAGATATGTGCGCAAGCAGAATCCTAAATGTTCAAAGATCTCAATTCTATCATATACAAGGTTATAAATTAGTTGAAAGCAACTCAAAACTAGTGAACTTCTATGAGTTCTATCATTTATGTGCCTTTTTATTTCATCACAAGGGATGTGCATCTACATCAGCAAAAAAAACTCACATCCTCCATTTTATGCCATCGATGTCACATTTTCAAATCAGTTTAAGTCTCTAGTCACTAATGTTATCCTCATAAAAAATCGTTGTCACTAAATCATTAAACAACAATAAAATCAACATCATTATAATGATCTAATACAAATTATGATATCAATTTAATCACTAATGACATTAGGGTTGCAAGCAAGAAAAATTAGGGTTTAAAAAATTTTTAAGGGTTTCCAAAAAATTAAGGTTTAAAAAGAAATTGAAAATTTGGAAAATTAAATTAAGCTAGGGTTTCTAAAACAAGTTTATTAAAGGATATATGGGCCATAATGCAAAAAAAATGGGGTAAAATTATTTTTATGAACAAAATTTGTAAAATAATAAGGAACACTTGAGGAGGAAATGTATTTGCTAGAGGAGGTGGCAGTGGCGTGTGTCTCATAGGTGATCTCAACGGTGTACGGACGACGACTGCTATAGTGGCGATTGAAGTCATGCTGTAGACTGGAATGGTGGGCTAGAGCTCGTGGGCGTGCGTGTGTAAAGTGTTCAACTGGGTTATGGTTGGGTATTTAGGCTTTTACTTTTAAGTTTTTAAATAAAAAACAAATATGAATAAAGCATAGACCTTAATACCGTGAGGCTAGGTGGTCTCAGTGAAATTGAGGCTTATGCTTTAAATTGAATGCTCGAGGCATGCACCTCGAGGCATGCACCTCGAGGCATTTTGCATATAAGGTGCGTCTCGTATTGTGTAATTTTAAACAGTGCCTACAACAAAGGAGCTCTCCTTAATTAAGTGGCAAGTCGACTCCATATTAGCTTGAAGAGTCGTTGCGTCCTTCCTCAACTGAGTGTTAGACTCACCCTTGACAAACTCTAGCGACCTGCCAGCCCCCTCACCGATGTTGCCCTGGACGTTGAGGACTCTTTCCATTAGATTGATGTGCTCGACCAAGGACTCCAAGATGAGTGGCCCATGTATTGGGATCCTATCGCCTAGGGAGCCAATGGAGAGGGAGAGGGGCGTGCCTCAACTATTGTCGTTGGGTGAGTCATTAGAGTTTCTTGGACTATACTTAGCTTTGATACTTACTCCATAACTTCCACCAACAACTCATCCTTCCTTTCTAGTGGTGTCGTAGGGGTGTTCTCCCCCAAGGGGGATGCTCTTTTTATCAATAACAAAGGATCAACAACAAAAGAGTCTCTATTCAAAAAATTTAAAGAAATTGCTTGAAATCTATCATAGAGGGTCATTGTCTTTATATTCAGGCCTGGTGCCCATTGCGTTAAGGCCATTTCCTCAAACTCATTTGGCAAGTGTCCTAGTCAGTGTTTTAAAAACCAGATTGGTCGGTCCGACTGATTCAACCGTGAATCGGTCTGAAGGCCGGTTCGATTCAGCCTTGAAAATAGGTTGTGCACCAAATCGGCCAAAACCGCATGAACCGCCAATTCAACCGGGAACCGGTCCCAGTTTTCTAAAATTGGCTGGTTCAAAATTTTTAATTTAAATAATTAAACAAATTATTTAATATTAAATAAATGTTAAACTTAATCAATTAATACAAATATTATATATTAAAACTCTTAAATAAATATTAAAGATAATGATTAAATATTACTTACAACATTCTCACATGGCTCCATTATTCCATCTGAGCTTCTATCATGAGTAAAAGCAAAAAGCTATATAAATTATATAAAGCAAAACATCACAAGTAATGTGAGATTAAACCATACAAAGCAAAAAACTTATCTTTGGTTTCATGTATATACTATACAAAGCAAAAAATATATGATTTTTCTTTATTTTGTCATTTATTTTTGCCATTAAATAGCCATACATTCAGATATTGGCTAATTTGACTCATTTAGATGTCATAAAAAATGATAAAATGTCATTTAGGAAATTGCGGGTCTATTCTATATTATTTAAATAATGTAATTTTATTTAGAATGATCAATTGCGATTGATATTTCTTAATTTCGTATTTATTTTGGCCTATGGTTAATTTTTTTTTTGGGACATGCCTATGGTTAATTTGACTCACATTTAGGTGTCGTCCTAATATGATGTTATGTCATTTATTAAATTATTATTTAAGGATGTCACCTAACCAAATAGCTTACATTACTAATAATATAACATAACATTGTGGTTGTTGGTGAACCAAGCAACTCCTAGATCACACTGTTATTCAAATAAAAATGAACCACCCCCTAAGTACATATCTGAAATTTTATTGTAAAGGTTTGCAGATCACAATTTCAAATTGTACTGAGCATATGAACATAATATTTTTTATTAATTCTTTTGCTGCATGATTGTATTTCCTAGGTCTTAGGTCTTACTCTATGTTCATCCATTGGTCCATCTTTGTTTTCATATTGTCATTATCTTTTTCAGTGGCAATTTAGTCTTTTTTGTTGGACCTGAAAGTTATTGGAAGTCCAACGGGATTACCCATTGGTCTGTCAAAATAAAGGTGTTTATTTGAAATTTGCTGGAGGAAAGAGGTTTGGTTTTTATAGATCTATAGTACTTGGAGAATGTTATGCTTATAATAGCTCATGCTGTTATATGCAGTTACACACAAGCAACTGTTCAATGATTGTCTACTCAAGATAAACAAGGAGTTGGATTTTGTCCAATTTGAGCTACGAGCATGCATGGACCAATATGATGGAAATATTTATTATGGAATTGTTAATAATGTTTCTGATGAGCAATCCAAGCTTGGGACAAAGTACTCTGTTCCACAGATTGTGTTCTATAAGGCTATTGTAAGTTTGATATCCTCATACTACTGAGATGATAATGTGTGCAATTGCATATTCGTGAGTTGCGGGAAATTTTTCTATACATATATGTTTATTGAAATCTCAATTCTTTTGTAAAATAATGTAAATTTCTTTTGGAACCATAATGATATTACCCCTCACATTCATTCAAAAAAAAAAAAAAAAAAAGCTTAATCCAAAATAACTAGTTGAGTACCTGTTCTTTTTCCTGCAAGTGTTCTAAATAAAAATTTAAGATATGACAAAATTTCCTTGATATCTAATTAACGTGAATGTTTTTTTTCAGCAACAGTATTAAGTTGTTGCTACCTAATTGGACTACAAAATTATATTATCTTTCAGCATTTCCCTGCTACGTCTAAAATAAAGTATTTCCATGAAGGAAGCATTCTGTATTACATACGAATGAGGTTCTGCAACATACATGTACTTATTGATGCAGTAAGCTTAGTTAATGTGCTTTGGTTTCTGTATTCTCCCTGCTTTTTAGCTTATCTCATATTATTTACATTTATATATAACTGTCCGTCTCTATCTTTTATTCTGTTTAAAATTCATTGTTTGAAATCATAAGCCATGAAGATGCCATGCTTTTTAGGAAGGATTCTTGGACGGCTGCCACTCAGTTGCTTGGGCGTGTTATCATTTATTCCTAGAAAGTTGCACATTAGACCTTCACTAATTACTACAAAGATCATGAAATATATGCATATTTCCCGGCCATAAGCAATTGACAAATGTTTTTATGGTAGACATTACTTTTTAAAGTATATTTACAGTTTTTGGATGATTTTTTTTTTATTTTGTCTATGTTTTTAATGCGTTTCTACTAGTATGTGTTAACTTGCCATTATTTATAGTAATCTACTATTTGTCAATCTCATGCAGATAGAAGCAATTGTTTTGAATGGAATGAATCAAGGATATATAACCAGCATTGAAGCCCTAAATATTCGCCTTGAAAATCAGGTTTTGATTCGTGTTTCTTTTATTATTCCTAATTAATTAAATTCTTCCATGCTTTATGTCATTTTGATTACAAAAATTGTTCTATGATAAGCGTTGTATTATATATATATATTATAATAGAGAGAGAGAGAGAGGAGAGGAGAGAGAGAGAGAGAGAAGACCAAAATGGTCTCCAACTTTGTTAGGGATCAATTTTGATTCCTCAGCGCCTTAAAAAGGGGTGTTTTTGTCATAACATCAAATTTTGAGGTTAATGGTATTTTAGTCATTTATTAAATAAATTATTTATTAAATGTAATTTCAAGTTATATAATTTTTATATATGTATGTATGTATGTGTATTATATATATATATAATATATATATATATATAATATATATATATATATAATATATATAAAGAGAGAGAGAGAGAGAAAAATACCAAAATGGTCTCCAACTTTTTTTAGGGATCAATTTGATCCCTCAGCGCCTTAAAAAGGGGTCTTTTTGTCATAACATCAAATTTTGAGGTTAATGGTATTTAATCATAGGGTATTTTAGTCATTTATTAAATAAATTATTTATTAAATGTTATAATAATTTTTTTTAAAAAAATTTATTAAACATTTCTTAATTAAAAAAGATTAATAATTATAATTATAATTTAAGATCATTATGGACTAGAATTATTAATAATTTTTTTAATTAAAGAAATGTTTTATGATTTTTTAAAAAAATTATAATTACTTGACAATTGTATTTAATAAATAATTTATTTAAAAATGTCCAAAATACCCTTTGATTTAACACCATTAATCCCAAAATTTGATTTTATGATAAAAATGCCCTTTTTTTAGGAGTTAGAAACCAGTTGTCCTCAAAGAGTTTGGGAACCATTTTGATTCCTCATAAAGAGTTGAGGGACCATTTTGGTCCCCTCTCTCTCTCTCTCTCTTTCTCTATATATATATATATATATTGTTTATTTTGCATGTTTCTCCTACTTAAATGTTTATGATCATCTCATCTTTTATTTCAGGAAATGAAAACTTTCTAAGATCTAAATGCAATCTTTGCAGTTGAATTAAATCATCCCTCCAGATTTAATATGAAGCTGCTAGATTATGTTTTCCCCCATATTATTATATAGGCTGTTTGGTATGAAAATGGGTTAAGACAAAAGGAGTACATGTATCTTAAATGTTTTGTATGAAGTAAAGCAACGAGTTTTGGTGGTTTTGAACTAGACTCAAAATTGATTTATTTTCTATTCTTACTGATTTGTCTCGATATTGCTCAAGTCCAAACAGGCTTGAAATAAATCGCAGACAGGTTTGAAATAAATCATGAGTTAGACTTAGACTCGACATTAAAAATAAGTAAGTTGTTGGAAGGAGGGATTGAACCCGTTGCAAAGCTTTTATCAGTGAACCAACTAATAGTTCGTTTATAGTGTGCATCAATTATAAACAAATATTTAACAATTTGTGAAGTAATTCGAATTGAATATCAAGCTTGCAAGTACAAACTTTGAGCTAGCACCGCAGTTCAAAACTTGACCCTAGTAGTTAGAATTTACTTTGAGTTGAATAATCAATCTAGCAAGTTTTTTTAATGTTTTTCAAGTTTTGAGTATTCTTATTAGCCTTAATTCCAATACCTCAATCTTCATATTTCCCTGGTTCCTGTAAAGTAGCTGTGGCCGATAACTTGAGCTTCAACCTTCATATTTTCCTGATTCATGTAAAGTTGCTTCGGCCTATAACTTAAGCTTCAATTTTTCCTCTTCAACTTAACCTACCCTGCAAAGTAGATCCTGCCAAATTGGCCGCATCTACCTTATTTTATGGTTAATATCATCTTGTCAACCTTTCATTGCTATTTGGGCATCCTTCCTCTCCGTTGCCCGATTCATTGCATGTCTGCAATGGCATGGATCACAAAGTATTTTTATATCTAGAAGAAAGATGCACTACCAAATTTCGTTTAGAATTCTATCACATGTGAGTTTATTGTTGTACATAAGGAGCTCATTTTTCCTATTGCACTCTCTGAAGCATTCTGCCGTAATCTTTCCTAAACCTTTATGTTGTATTTTTAAGAAAATCTTAGCATGATTTGTTAAACTAGCATCATGCTTCTATTGTTCTAATTGAATGCTCTTTCCATTCATGAGTAATTTAGAATTTTTTTGATTTGTTGCATTTTCTCTAGAGGCGCTATGAAAGTGGAAATAGGGGTACTGGGTAGTTTTGGATATTTTGTAGAAGCATCTCTATGATTGATTCAAATATTTTATGATAATTGGCTAGGTCTGTTGCTTTCTGCATAGGAAGCAATTTTTCCATTTTCATTTTCAGACTGCTCTCTGCATAGGAGTCAATCTCAAGATTTTTATTTTCATTAGAGCAGACTTCAAACTTTATCTCAAATCAAGAAAGAAAATTAGTTCCACCATATTTGCTTTATATCCAATCAAACAGTTCAATCTAAATAGAACATACTGCATTTTCTTATGAGAAAAGCTTCACTACTTAACAAACCAACAAAAAAACAAATTAGGGACTTGTTTGATTAGGTGGCTCAATCACACACTTCCCAAGCAAAAGTGTATTGTATTCGTTGCGACTTTTATTGGGTCTCCTAACAAAGTGAACTGCAATTTGGTGTTTTGTGTAGAATTCTTTGTGAAATGTAGCATTACTCTCGCTTTATGTACATTTCAAAAATAAATTTATTCCAAATGTTTGCAAACAACCCCTTAATTCTTTCTGGATGCTTAATACAAGGTGCTAGAAGTATAGGAGCTTGCTTCTTTTTTTGCTAATAACTGACGCTATATTGTGATATTATATTTTCCTAGGTCTCCAGAATTATATTTGTCATATATTTGTTGAAGTGCTGTCTTAAATTTTTGATGAAGACTATCTGGGAGAAACGGGTGAGCTGGTTGAACAAATCAAGAAATTATCACCGGGCAATTTTAGTTGGGTGATTAGGATCAGAGAGGATGCTTTATAGCTCGTTGGGAAATCTAGATATAATTATCACATGATTTTTATGTTTTGATAATCAAAACTTCGGCAGATCCTATGTTTGTGTCTATGCAGTTGACATTTAAGTTTCGTTTAACTATTCATAGGTTTCTAGTTGGGTTTTATCAGGTGTTACATTCCTCTTCATACACTTAATATCCTTACAAATAAGTCAAAGGAAGTGCCGTTGTAAATGTCACGACCCGGCCCGGTGAGCTTCCATAGGTAAGGTGAGAATGGAGATTGGACAGTAGAAATTTTAAAAAAACCTTCATATTACAATGTACAAAACATCTCCAAATATAAAAAAAGAGCCACTATAAATGCCAAGTAAAATTTTTCTTTCATTCTGTTCATCATTCAACTTGTCAACATAGCAATTCAAACATAAAATTTCCAAAACATAAAAGATTTCCAAAAATCTTTCCTTACAATTCATCTTTAGTCCTTCTAACTCAAAACATCAAAAACCAAAAAGAAGAACCTGTCGCCCGTCGTCTCTCTACGACGGTATGTAAATGGTGGTTTATCTGTCATCATCTTTTATCAGGTTCTCCTGAAAAAGTGTCTCATAAGTAGGGTGAGCACAACTTAGTAGATAAAATGACATTCAATTAAATTTAGAGATAAGGAAAGAACTACAACATGCTTCTACTTCTCAATAAATGAACATTCAATATGTCATAACATTTTGTCTAAATTAAACATGCCTTTAAATTCTTTTTCTTTGCATAAACTTGCAATTCTTTCTCCTTAAGCATTCATGCCTCATTAGATGCCTCATATGCATATAACTTAAATATATAATTTCATAACAATATAATATTTATCACCCGTCTCGGAAGCATCATTTGTACTGATCATGTACACATTTAATTGGCCACCTTGACCATTTGGTTCTAACGAACCCCTTTATTATTTGGCTCAAAAGAGCCCCTTTACCATTAGGTCAAAAGAGCCCCTTTACCATTAATACTTCCGCATTAAACATGCACATACAAATATTTCTTATTTATTCATAAAAGCGGCTTATGTATACCATTCATATATATGTTCTCATATGGAATTACATATTTGCTACTTACATGAGAAAAGAGATATGCTCAAATGTATATTGCATGTAGGAGAAGGTATATGTAATACTTGTAAAGAAAAAAACATGAAGTTTACCATTTGGTTCTAACAATGCATAAGAACTTTGCTTTTGTATCATGTGATCATGAACTTCTATATAAAAACATGCTAGCCATAAATGATATTACAAATAGCATAAAGAGAAATACCATTTCTACATGTTTGCAATTAAAAAACTTTCTAAATTTAAAAGAATTTCATTTTACCTACCTCACCACGGTGTGATTTGTCAAATATCCTTACGAACCCTTTCCTTCACGCGATCAATATCTACAAGAGATGTACATAAAGTGTAAACATTAATTTGTTCTCTCTTAAACTTCTAAAAACCCTAATCTATGAACAAGGAACTCATTCATACACCTTACTTAAATTTTCTACTCAACCCTTTTTCCCAATTTAAGATAAATACCATTTTTACTTTCTCTAAATTGGGGCTTAATCGTAAATCTAGCATTTTGGAAACCTCCTTCAAATCCTTTGTTCTCCTCATGCATACAAACCCTCTCTTTCACTTAAACTTAAGCTAACATACAAGAAATTTTTTTTTATTTATTTAATTTAAAATTTAGAAAAATAATAATTTGTGCTGAAGGTATAATATTTGCTTTTAAACCTCCCTAAGTTCATTAGGAACCAACACACTTAAAAGTTTTTTTCATGATTTTCGAAACCCCTAAATCTTGGAGCATGAAATTTTTTTCTAAAAAAAAACTAGCTTCACAAATAAGCTCCATAACATTGTTAAGAAACTTTTCTACAAAGCTATTTTGAAAGAATATGAAAATCGGAGAAAGTCCTAAATTTTAGAATTCATATTTTTCAAGGAATCATCTCATTTTTGTGTTTAGAAACATCCTCTAAACCTTCTCTATCCTTATCTTAAAGAAATTTTGAGTTTCAAAACCCTAGATTTTCCCCCTTAAAGAAAACTCCATAAAAGAATGAGAAAACTCTTATAAACAATATACCTTAACCTTCCTTACGATTTCCCTTCAATCCTCCTCGCAAACCGCCGCCGGAAACCACCCCTAAGGCCACCGTCGAAGCCTCCCCGATGCTTCTTCTCCCTCTCTCACTCGTTCGGGACTCAAGGAAGAAATGGGGGACCGAAACATTTCGGTCCCCTATTTATAGCGGAAGGTTCATTTTTAATTGCCTAATGTTTCGGTCCCCTATTTAGAGCGGAAGGTTCATTTTTAATTGCCTAATGTCCTAAATGCCCTCACTTAACAACTCCTCCACTTACAAGACACTAAGGGCAATCTTGTCATATTGAGAATTCGATGAATTTTTACTTCCAAAATACACAAAATTCAATATGAGTTCTTTATACCGATTCACTCAGAATTTTGCGTACTATTTTATAAAATTTATTGCGTCGAATTTCGACGACTTCCAAATTTTACTTAATCTCGTCGCGGCGCATCGAAATGCGTGCGACGCTGAAGATTGTTACTTTCGAATTTTACAGTAAAATACTAGTTTTGTAAATTATACATCTTGTGTTGCGTTTATTGTGCATTCAATGTGCATGAAAGTCTATTTTTTGTCAAGTATGTGAATGCTATTTTTTTGTACTGACAAACTCTGATAATTTTGTTTCAGGTCCAGGATGGACAGGCTCCACAGGACAGCCAATCCCGCATTCCTGTGGCATTTAAGAGTTTCACGATTTCTCAAAAGGAAAAAACTCTCGGTGAACTCATACGGGACCAGTGGCTGTCCTCTACTTCAGATGGTAAAATTGGACTTGGAGTCCGTTCTTTTCTTGATTTGCGTAGCTGGTTTCTCAATAATGAGGTTGTGCCATGCCATGTCTGCAATGAAGCTGCTATAAAGGTCTGAACTCCTGTAATTTCGAATTTTATACAAGTTGTGACTTTTAAGTTGAACTGACCTTTTACTAAAGTCCATAGCAAGTTTATGATCTTTTTCTATGCATCTAAAAAAATTTTCTGACTTATGCATCATAAAGGACATTGTAATTTTTATGATTATATTTGTTCCTTTTTTCTATCACTGCACTGGTGCTATATTTGATGTTTCATAACTTTAAGCTAAACGCTTTAGGATTCATTTTGTGGAAGAGATGACACGTTATGTTTTCTTGAAAAGGTAGTGACGTGAGTTTTCATATTTTTTGCAAGATCATTGAATGTGGTTTCCAAGTTTTTTCATGCTTTATACAGAAGAATCTTGTTATATTCCTTTTTTGCTTATTCTGACCTTTCCTTTTCTGATAATTTGGCTTTTGGCAAGTTATTTGGTTTAATCAAATGATAATTATTTTGAGTTTTCATTTTTCTAAGGGACGATTTGAGATTTGTCAAACACAAGCAATGCCTAAACAATGTCTAAAGATCCTAGCTCTTATGCAATATGCACAATACCACTAATTTTAAGTCACGAAGTACCTCTACTATGTGCTTGTTTGAAAATGTTCAATTCTGTTTCATGAGATTAAAAATGATCAAAATTTCACATGGACCTTGAAAACCATGGAAAGAAAAGTTATTCAGTTTTAGGACTGATAAATATTTAACCTGCCTTTTAAGTTTTCTGAGCAAGATAAACAAACTACATTATTGGTGAATCTGCCTTGGGGTTAGTCAATTGTTCCTTTTTTTTTCATACTGTAGCCATTGCCATCCCATTCCTATTAATTTGTTGCAATATGCGCTCCTCTTAGTATGCAGTCTGCTACAGAAAGGCGGGCTGTATGGACTGTTCTGCTGATATGCTTTTAGGGGAAGTTTAATAGGTCTAATTAGCCTGATATCCCGTAGAGGCAGCTAGTAGTCGGTGCGAAAGAGGAGAAAATGAGACTTTCAATAGTGGGTGCATAAAGGAGGAGGATGAGCGTTTCAATAATTTGGGAAAAAAAGGGAGAAGTTAAGGATTTCAAACATTTTGGGGCAGAATGGTAGAAGAAATGGGTTTTGGGAATTCGAGGGTGGAAGATGAAGAACTAAGGTTTTCAAAAATTGAGGGTGGAAGGGGAGAAAAAGCGGATTCTGGGAATTTTAGGGTGGAATAGACAAAAGACAAGCATTTTGGAAAATTGGGCATGGAAAGGAAGAACATGAGAGTTTTGAGAATTTGAGGGTGGAATGTGAAAGTTCAAGTGAGGGTTGTTAAACCTTGTTGAACTAACCTAGGCACACCAAGAGAGAGGGAGGGAGGTGAATTGGTTATTTAAAAAAAAATTTCAATGGATTTTTTTTTATTATTAAACCAATCACAAACGTAACTAGAAAAACTTAATAAAAAAAAATAATTTTGCTCATTTTGATTTTCATAACAAATATCAATGACAATATTTTTCTTTATTTTTTTTTTTCAAAATTTTTATTTTCTTTTTCCAACAAGAATCAAACCAAACATAACTTGATAATCAACATAGATTTGCAAGAATAACAAATGTGCAATAAAAAAATGCAGGAAAAATAAATGCGCGGAAAGTAAAGTAGAACGAGCACACCAGATTTTATAGTGGTTAAGTCAAAATTTAACCTACATCCAATCCCTAGAGTCATTTTCAGGCATTTCACTAAACCTTTAGTGACTCTCCTTTAACCCTCATAATAAGGCAGATAAACCCTCACAATAATCTTTTCCACCAGTCCGGTGCGATAGAGTATTGGAATCCTTTTCACCCTCCTGGTGACACAGATAACCTTAAAGCTTTTTCCCACTCCTGGTGAAGGCAACGAACTTGGAATCCTTTTTCACCCTCCTAGTGAATGTAGAGAGCCTCAATCTTCAGACTTGAAGTCTTTCTTCCCAGAGCTACCCAAGAGACCAACAAAGACACTTGGAGGAATTAAGGCAAAAGCTTTCCTGGAGCAACCACGTGAACTCTCTTATATTACTTCTCCCTGTCACACACTTCTCTCTCTCCAAGCTCTTAGACCTCATAAAGCTCTCACATAGAATTCCTACAATAGCCAAAGACTTCTCATGAGTTTAATAAGAAAGTTTTTATACAAGGCTTTAAAAAATCCTAAAATTTTAATTCAGCCGAAACTGTTCGTATAGTATGATTAGTTAAAAAATCTATTTCGTCTAGTACGGTTTGAACAGCTTCAATACATTATGTTTAAGTTTTTCATAGGGATCATATGGTATGATAAGTTCAATGTTCTTCAGATTATATAGAACAAACTCTGGAACAATTGAAATCGTCTATGCTATTCCTCCAATCATACCTGTGCTCACTATTTTCATGGTGGTGTTATCTTGCAGTGTAACCTTGTCTCCTACCCTGTCCTCCAACATGATGAATTGATTTAAATCTCCAATCATGTGTCGTGAGCATCCGCGTTGAATGTGCCCCACACCACGAAGCTGTCACACACTTCTCTCTCTCTCCAAGCTCTTAGACCTCATAAAGCTCTCACATAGAATTCCTACAATAGCCAAAGACTTCTCAAGAGTTTAATAAGAAAGTTTTTATACAAGGCTTTAAAAAATCCTAAAATTTTAATTCAGCCGAAACTGTTCGTATAGTATGATTAGTTAAAAAATCTATTTCGTCCAGTACGGTTTGAACAGCTTCAATACATTATGTTTAAGTTTTTTATAGGGATCATATGGTACGATAAGTTCAATGTTCTTCAGATTATATAGAACAAACTCTGGAACAATTGAAATCGTTTCATACCTGTGCTCACTATTTTCATGGTGGTGTTATCTTGCAGTGTAACCTTGTCTCCTACTTCGTTGCTTCGCTCGAGAGGGAGAGATCGCACGGATTGCTCCTTCAGTTGCTTCGTTGTTGTCCGACTTTGCTTCAAAAGAGGCAGAGATTACATGGTCACTGCTTCGCTCCCCATCGCCGTTCGACTCCGACCCCTTCGGTGTCATCCGACTTCGTTCCTTCGCAAGAGGTACAGAGATTGCACGCGTCGCCCCTCCGGCTCCTTCGTTGCCGTTCGACTTCGCTTCGTTCGGCTCCCTCGTCGTCCGACTTCATTGCTTCGTGGGAGGAGTAGAGATTGCACAGGTTGCTCCTTCAGCTCCTTAGTGGCTATCCGACTGTGCTCCTCCGACCCTAACCTGATTGGGCTCCCTCTCTCCCTTTAGTATATTATATATTATATATAATATAATATGATAATATGATGTTATATATTATATTGTTATATTAAAAATAATATAATATTAAATATATTATAAAAAAAAAGAAGAAAGAAGAAGAAAGGAAGAAAAAAAAAAGAGAAGAAAAAAATTTAGAAGATGGAATTTCAAACGGGTGTTGAAGACCCCGAGCTGTCGTACCTTAGGTCCGGCCGGGATTGTTTTAAATTCGAAGACCCGCGTCGTGATCTTAAATCCGGGTGGATGGTTTTAAATTCGAAGCCCCTGCGTCATTGATCTTAGATCTGAGCGGGATGAAACAAAATTCGAAGATCCACACAGTCGATCTTAGATCCTAGTGAAATGGTTCAAAATCGAATACCCTACGCTGTCGACCAAAGATCCGGGTAAGAAAAAATTACGGCAGTGCCGTCCCGATTTCTCTCTCGGTGGGGATGAGATGTCGGGAGGTTGTCGAAATTTCCTGGAAAATTATAGAATTTTTTTTTTAAAATAATTGGAGAGAAATTCAATTCGAATTTTAATTTATCAATTAATTAATGAATTTAAATTCATTAATTAAAATAAATTGAATTTAAAATTTATTGATTGAAAAAAAAAATCAAGAATAAGTTTAAAATTCGATAGCGTCTCAAATCCGAGGGCTTTTAAAAATTATGAGAGTTTTAAATTTAGAGAGCTTTGAAATTTAAATTTGATTAATTTGTTAATTAATATTTTAATTAATTGAATAATTATAAAATAAAAAATGCATTAAAAAAAGGGGAGGGGGAAGTTCTACTAATTGGTATATACAATATTGGTTTCCAACTCTCCAAAACACTCAGCGAATTCTCTCAACACTGTACAAACAAATCTATAAACTCAAACGAGTACAAAACAACACTCTGCTAGCACCCCTATAACTGTATCCCTTGTGGCTACGAGCTCTTGCAATTATCCGCGAATTCCCTAAATAGCTGCAAGTGCCACTTACCTACAAACAAACAAATGAAGAGTCCGTACATCATAAATAAATTGAATGAATGCTGAAAATCTAAGCTATTGCAGGTAGAACAGAGTACTAGAAAACAAGAAAAGCTAAGTACGAAAAGCTAGTAGAGCAACAGTGCTGAAAAAACAGGTAGAGTATTAGATTACTGTAGTAGGAAAAATACTACGAACACAGAACAACTAAAATACTAATGCCAGTGTCAAATCTTCGAAGTCTCAAAATCACAAACTCAAACCAACTCAAACAAGTACATAACAAACCTCCCAATATTGTACAAGCAACTACTGTCTATATAATCACATAATCAAAACTCAAAACCTTTGGGCAGCCTTATTTATAAGGACTTGGTTGTAAGACCCACTACCCGATAACTTTCAAAGGAAAGCAGTAAACCCGACTTTAGGGGAAAGTTTTAGGTAAAATTAACCTAACCCATAACCTCCAATTAAAACACCGGCCACTTCTAATAGAAGCCGTAAGTCCAAATTTTTTTGAAAAATGTTTAGGTGATAATACAATCCTAGACCCCTCATTCGGGCAGTCTAGTCTATAGGACTTGATTGTAAGACCCACAACTCGGGACACTTAGCATACAGGGTTAGATCGTAAGACCCATTATTAGGCAACTTTAAAGGAAGTACTAAGACTTACCCAACTGAAATCCTCGGGTTACTTCTAAGTGAAGTCGTAAGTCTCATACGTTAGGGAAATTTTTTTAAATGAAATATATCGACCCTAACAATCCTGCAAATAACCAGGCAACTTCCTAAGGGAGGTCATAAGACCTAACCCAAATCTAACTAAAAACCAAATTTAAACTTGGGCATCTTAGTCTATAGGATTAGGTTGTAAGACCCACTAACGGGCTACTTCTAAGTGAAGTCGTAAGTCCCACATTTTAGGATAATTACTAAATAAATAACAAAGATTCTAAACCCCAAACAATTAAATTTAAACCTATGGACATTTTAGTCTAAACGATGTAAGACTCGTTTTTTTTTCAAGCAACTTCCTAAGGGAAGCCATAAGTCTTACCCAAATAATTTAAAACTTCCAGGCAGCCTCGCTGTAGAGTTAGGTTGTAAGACCTATCATTGGGCAACTCATAAATAGAGCAATAAGTCCCATTCTTAATCAAATCCCCGGGTTACTTTCTACGAACGTCGTAAGTCCCAACCTAAATAAAAAAAAACCTGGGCTACTTCCTAAAAAAGCCATAAGTTCCGTTCTAATCCAAACTCTTGGGTTACTTCTAAAGGAAGTCATAAATCCTAAGCTAAATAAATCTATGGGTATTCTAATTGATATAAACCCCAAAACACATAATCAAATTAAAAACTAAAACTCAAATCTCACAACTTCAGTCTACTCGGGATCCCTAAGAGGAGACAACCCATGGCTGCTAATCACATTCTCTAGACGCTACAATCATTGATTGTTAGTGTTGGTAGACTAAAACTACGGTATACCCGGGACGACAGAATCATAGGATCTTGATCGGGTTTACCTCAACTTCCCATACTATTGAGACTAAAATTATCTAAAATTTATTCATTATTAATCGAGAGTTCTCTCTTACGTAGTAAAAGGGGTAATTAACTATGAGTGCTTGCGCTCATGGGAAGTACCCCAGATCTTTAAACCCTGACATCACCCTCAGGAGAAATCAGGTTAACTGCAATCTAACTTAAGGGAAATGGAATCTTACGGCTACAAAGTAGGATTCATGCATTCATGCCATTTTTCTTGAGCCAACAATCCGCTGTTCTGGTACCACATGCTCTCATTAGACTTTTTATGAGAGCAATTCTACAATGTCAATCAATGGTTAAATTTGGGAGCCCAAGTGAGTTTAAGTTTCACCTTATGCTTACTTGAATGAATGACATGCATACTATGCTGTGATGCACTTGATTTAGGCTTCCATACATGATGTGTCTACGGTGCATAGTGCAAGTGTGGGCTATGTGTCCTACCATACCTCAAGAATAGCACCTAACACCTGAAAATGGATCCACTAACCTATGTGAGTAGTAGTGCCTTCTTGTAGGGTATGAGATGCATACTGTGTTTTCGGCTGATACTATTGTGCTATTGTAGGCAATGGTTTATTGTTTTGAAGTGCATTAATTTTTGCTTTCAAAAACTCATTTACACTTTTAAGACTTTGAACGTCATGTATTAATGCATGCTTACTATAGTCTAATTTAGTTGCAAGTGTTTCTAATTGCTTTTATGATTCCTATAAATCATTATGCTCAGATTTCAATGATTCATGTGATTTGGTTAATTCAATATGCTCATTGTTTAATGCATCAAACTCGTTGAGTAAAGAAGCATGTTCTTTATCTAATGAAGAATGTTTAGTTCTCAAACTATCATGCTTTTTTTGTAGTTCAGAAAATTTTAAGTTCAAACTAGCATGGAGTTTCTTTAGTTTCCTATATGATTCATGCATTTTTCCAAAGAGCAAATAAATCCTCATAGGTGAGTTCACATATCTCATCTTGATAAGAGTAATCAAGACTATGATTCGTCATAAGGCACAAATTAGTTTCTTTGCTTCATGTTCTGATAAATTTGAGGCGTAGTCTACCGAAAAAATCTTCTGCATCCTTTGCTTCTCCTTTTTGAAGTTTTACTTTTCTTCACCCTTATTCTTAGTTGGGTGTGCTTTTAAGTTGGGGCATTGGATTTCAAGTGGTCTAATTTCCTGCATTCAAAATAGATTATTTCAGAGGAAATCTTAGTAGTTTTACCTGAATTATTTTTATTCCAGTGTTGATGACGTCTTTGTTTTATCTTCAAAAAGCTCTTGAATTGCCGTGTCATCAGTGCTATGACATCATCTTCTTTAGCTGCAGAACTGTCACTTTTTTAAATAATTAGTCTTCAGTGCCACTGCTTTCTCTTTTCTCGTGTCACTTGCATGCAAAAGTCTTTGACTCTCACTTTGCTCGTAGACAATGAGAGCCAAGCAAATTGTCAATAAAGTAGACATTCATATCGTTAGATTCATATATAACGATAACTTTAGCACTTTCTTTAAGTTTGATAGTTCTCTACCTAAAGTATGCAGGGGATATCAATAAACCTAGTGTACATGTCTAAAATAGTCTCATTTGGTTTCATGTGAAAAAGTTCATAGTCATGCAATAAAATATTTAAACGAGATTGCTTGACTTCATTTTTATCCTCGTAAGTTAGGCATAACCTATCACAAATCTTCTTACCAGTAGTATAGGTAATAATTCTCAGATAGTCCTTAGATTTGAGTACACAAAAGAAACAATTTAAGCATTTCACATTAAGTTGTGCGAGATCTCTATCCTTATTGCTCCATTCAGTAAAATGTGTTTCTACTTTAATACCATTAACAAACCTAAATGCTGCAGAGTAACCTTCTTGAATCATATGTCACATGCGAAAATCAATTGATTGTAAAAACATAGACATACAAAATTTTCAAAAGTCAAATGACATATTATTGAATAGCAGTGGATGAGTTATATAATAACTCTCCGCGGTATTCTGATTTTTAAATTGTTTCATTTGATCTTTTCTCAGGGATTTTTAAATCACTAATTCTGAGACTGCTCTTTGATATAAATTTAAAGTTCAAGTGAGGTTGTTAAACCTTGTTGAACTGCCTTAGACACACCAAGTGGGGGGTAAATTGGTTATTTAAAAATTTTTTCAGTGAAATCTTTTTTATTATTTAAACTAATCACAAATGCAAACGTAAGAACTTAATAATAAAAAAATATAAATTTGCTCTTTGATTTTTGTAACAAATATCTATGTCAATATTTTATTATTATTATTTTTTTCAAATTTTTATTTTATTTTTCCAAACAAGAATCAAACTAAACACAACTTGTTAATCAACATAGATTTGCAAGAATAACAAATGTACAAGAAAATAAAAACACAAGAAAAATAAAGGTGCAGAAAGTAAAGTAGAACAAACACACTAGATTTTATAGTGGTTCAATCAAAACTTGATCTACGTCCACTGCGCGGATTCCTCTACGGGTATTACACTAAATTTTTAGTGACTCTCCTTTAGCTCCCATAGCAAGGCAGGGAAGCCCTTACAATAATCTTTTTCACCAATCCAGTACGACAGAGTACCAAACCAAAATTCTTTTCACCATCCCAATAAGGCAGAGAGCCTTGAAGCTTTTTCACCCTTCTAGTGAAGGCAACGAACATGGAATCATTTTTCACGCTCATTGCAAAGGTAGAGAATCTCGATTTCAGCCTTGAAGCCTTTATCCTCAGAGTTGCCCAAGAGACCAACAAATTCACCTCGAGGAATCAAGGCAAAAACATGCTTGGAGCAATCGCGTGAACCCCCTTACACTACTCCTCACACAACTTCTCATTCTCCCTCCTAAGTTCTTAGACCTCACAAAACTTTTTCCTAGAATTCCTTCAACACCCAAAAGACTTCTCAAGAGTTTAACAATAAAGTTTTTATACACGGCTTAAAAAAACCTAAAATTTCAATTCAGTTGAAACTGTTCGTATAGTACGATCGAGGATCGTATTGTGTGATTAGTTCAAAAATCCGTTTCAACCAGTATGGTTTGAACAATTTCAGTACTATTTGTTCAAGTTTTTCATACATATTGTATAGTACGATCTTGAGATCGTACGATAAGATTAGTTCAATCTTCTTCAGATCATATAGGATGAACTCTGGGACGATTGAAATCGTCTTTGCCATTCGTTAATGTTGACCTCTAACCTACGACCCAACTGACTTACCCACAATCTCCTCACGTAACTCCCTCCAACTGCCGTTCGCCGCTTCTCAAAACCAGATGGAATTCCCTCCCTCTCATCCAAAACCACACAGGCAAAGCCGAAGCCCTCATTTCCCTCCGTTCAACCGACTTACCCACGATCTCCTCCATACCTCCCTCTCAATCCATTCTCTCTCACGCACATAAGCAGGAAGAAGAAACCACACCTTGGATTCTGTCTCCGACACCGACCTCCCTATGATTCGATCAGGTCTGACCGCCTAGACCAGCCACAGGCTCCCCTGATTCGACTCCTGTAAGCCTGACACCATACTTTGACCACGAACCCAGCCCTCGATCTTCCTCTAGCGTCTCTTCAATGCCGGCTTGACTCCCAACTCCGTGCTCGAGTTCGATGCCTTCTCCCACCTTCACTATGTTTATATATATAATAATAATAATAATAATAATAATAATAATAATAATAATAATAAGATAATAATAATAATAAATAAAAAAGAGAGAAAATGAATTTTAAACAGGTGTTGAAGACCTGTGCCGTAGATCTTAGATCCGGCCAGGAATGCACAAATTGAAGCCCCTGCGCCATTGATCTTTGATCTGGGCGGGAAGATCTTTTAAATTGAAGGCCCCACGCAGTTGTATCTTAGATCCTGGGATGATTGTCAATTCGTAAAATCAAAGCTGTTCTATCTCAGATCCGAGCGGGTAGATACAAAGGCAAGTGCCTCCCAACCTCCCTTGGTAGGGAAGGAACGTTGAGAGGCAGCTGAAAGTAAAACAGAACAAAAGGGGACCCTCACACAATCAAATTGTTATTTTAAATAATTTAAAATAAATACAATAATAATAATAATAAAATTAATCATTTAATAAGAAAATAACACCTATGTGATGATTTCCATTTCATGGTTAAAATATATAATGGGGATACACGTTATATGTATTATTTAACTACTTCAGCGAGGCTTGTAGAGTCATATGCTACATAACACACAAGGACATGAAGAAAACAAGTTTAGATTCTATAGTCTTGCTATTCTCCTTTAGCAACATTGTCCAATTTAACATTTCAGAGTTACTTTAAGGTGCTCAAGTCATCAGGAGCATTCAGGCTTATGGAATTATTTTCTTTTGGTCTATCTTGTTTTGAGCCATTAGAGCTTGATGTTGATATGTTGCTGGAACTGTTAGACTTTTCAATATTTCGATGAGATTCAGGGAAATTGCATCTGACAGTTAGTTCATAAAGTTTAATTAAGGATTCTTCCAGATTTTGCTGACTTGGGTGGAAGTGAACCGTAGGCAGGTTAACAACATCAAAGTAATCTGATAAATTAATACTGACTTTTTCAACAACTGCAGCTATCACTGGCTCCTGGTCAGAGAATTTGTAGAACTATAGTTACATTGAAAATGACAATTCTGGCAAAATATATTCTATTTGAGGACTAGAAATTAGATATGCTAAAGATGTTGGAATTAACAACAAAGCTATCAATGGTCTCTTCCAAATATCTTACATTATAGAGGACATCAAGTATGAAATATATGTTCAGACGACAGAGATCTACAATGATTGAGTGTGAGATTTTCTTAGTGAATGAACTTTACAACAAAATTAAAAATTAGAATTTTTTCAAGCAATCGTGGTTTAAGCTTTCCGGGTGCCACTATGCTCTATGTGCAAGGTAACTAGTGCATTGGACTATGAATTAGAGTGATTGATATAAAATTTCTTGATATGATAACAATTATGATATTTCATATGCTATCCACAATTATAGTTGTCAATGGCGCAAAATAGCGCGCGCCATGGCGCACGGCGCGGCGCACCTATGACGCCATGTTCATGGCGAGGCTTATGTGTTTAAAATAGCGCGCGTTATTTTCGCCACATGTGAGCTATGACACATGGCGCACGGTGCAAAATAGGGCGCCAAATTATTTTTAAATTTCATTATACTTATGAATATTTTTTACAAGAATTTACAACTTAACAAGTATGATTCTTATTGATTGCTACTTGAAGTGTTTCACTAGCAACCATGTTTAGAGGCGTCCACCTCTTAAAATTAAAAAAATGCTTGGTACCTCTAGGTACATGCTCGATACTGCTAGGTACATGCTCGGTACTGCTATGTGCATGCTCGGTACCGCTAGGTACATGCTCGGTACCGCTATGTGCATGCTCGGCACCGTTAGGTACATGCTTGGTACTGCTATGTACATAATCGGTACCGCTAGGTATCTTTCCATACAAACGACTTACGAACTTAAAAAATAAGCATAACTTCAAAATTATTTTTAATGATATTTTATATTCATGCTTATTATTTTATAATTCTTATATAGTTTGCACCATGTTCAAAATGACGCACGCCGCGCTATGCGCTGTGCGCCATGGCTCCAAAGGGTCCTTTGCGCCATGGTGTGCCATTCGCCGTTAACAGGTATGTTCACAATTAATAGTGTCCACACAATTGTAGTGTTAAATAATAGAAATGTTATTGAAAGTGGCATACGTGAAGAGTTATTGACAAAATGAGAGTAAGGAAAGTACAAAATTATTGGACCATAGAAATAATAGAAGCATGAATGATCATGAAGAAGACAAAATTATTTGAAAAGCCAAAATACATCTTTTCTGAAGCAAAATTCATTGATAATGTATGCCACCGGATCCGCAACACTTGTATAAGCGGATAGAAGACGATATCTTTATAATAGCTCCAATCTATATGTATGTGCTCCGATCATCATATCCAACATCTAATTCCAACGATCAGAGAATGTTGCGTGTGTCAAATATTTAAGTTTTATCATCCTAAAAGGATTGGAGTCCTCATAACTTGAATTATAAAACGTCTCCTAAATTTCTACAAAATACAAATATTTTTTAAATGACTTTAACATGAATTCTGATGATAGCCGTGTTGATAGAAAATCTTAACCGGTGGAGGCCCCAAAATTTTAAAATACCTCCCAAATTCCTACAAAAATACAAATGACTTTGATGTCATCCCGATGATGGTCGTGTTGACAGTAAACTTCAACCGGAGGAGTCAATTCTCAAAAGCCTATTAAACATCAAAATATAATTTCTAAAACTTAAAACTAAGCTTATTCACCTACCGCAGCTATTTGTTGGGGGTGGTAAATTTGAAATTAATCTCAGCTCACTAAGAATAAATGTCATATCAGGTGTATTACTAAGATTCTTTCTCAAATAGTCTCTTGCTAGCATGGACGTGACAAGTGTCCTTTGATCGGGTGATTTTTCCGCAAAATGACGCCATTATATTACAATCAAAACTAAAGCCTGTATGGTCCCTAATGACGTCAAACTCTTGAGTAATAAATCATAAGATGTATTTGATATGCATAAAGCCCTCCCCTCTATCATCTAAGGTGGATTCAGATCTATTCTCTTAGATAAACACCACCCTAGGTCTGTCTTCTGTATGGTTGGGTCGACTATCTTCTCTAACTAAGTATACTAGAGACCATAATAGTCCGGGATGACGGAACCATAGGATCTTGATTGGGCTCGTTTTCCTTTCCCCCATCACTTATTTTAAGTATATGATGATAAACTTCAAAATTCAATTTCAAACTCAAAACCCTAAAACTATTGCTATTATACACTGTCTACAACTTATGAGATCTATCTTACAACTAGCCTTAATCAAAAGTTCCATCTCTTTATCGGGAGGGGTAGTTAACTATAGGGGCTTACGCTTATAGGAAATCAAAACTAGATCAAAAAGTCCTTACAAAATGAGAGCGAAATTTTTGGGTAGTGTCTTATATAAAAACCCAATCTGCCTTCTAAAAATTTACCCCGGAACCTAAACTCTTCAAAACTCTCCTCCCCCACATACTTAAACAAATAAGAAAGAGCAGGCGCATAGAGGTCGGGGCACAAAATTTTTGGAGCCCACAAATTTCTGGCTTGCTACTCCGCTGAATATTGATTTCTCTTTTCATCTTTGACTAGTTATACATAAACTATAATGTCAACAAAGTTATTAAAATCCTAATAAATTCATTAAAATTAAGATTTTGAAATAATACAATCAAATAAAATTTACTATATATATTATTTCATTCTGCCTAGTTTCTACACTTTAAAAGTATGGGGTTATATATCAACTCTTGATTACTAACTCTTACCTTTCATTTGTGCAGAATGAAACTACAGAATACTCTTTTTATCGTCCAGTTGGGATGTGGCGCTAGCATTTAGGTAGCCAATGTTGTCATCATGTTGACTATAAAAAAGAAGAAGGAATAATTAAAAAAAAAATGAATCGGAACAACCGGCATACCTCCCAGCCGACCCCACTTCGTGTGATCTTTCCAAACGAATCGCCATTTCGTTCACGTAACCTCCATTCGGTGAAGGGATCAAATAAAAGGAAGAAAAGAGAAAAGTGGGGGTTACGCTCTTTTCTTCGGCTTCCTCGTCGCTGTTCGACTTTGTTGCTTCGCAAAAGAAAGAAGGGAAGATTGAATTTTAAACAAAAATTGAAGACCCCGGTCATCGTACCTTAGGTCCGACCGGGATGGTTTGAAATTGAAGACCTGCGCCGTTGATTTTTGATCCAGGAATATGGTTTTAAAATTTTGAAGACCCGCGCCATTGATCTTAGATCTGGGCGGATGATTCCAAATTGATGACCTCACGCAGTCGATCTTAGATCCTGGTGAGATGGCTTGAAATCAAAGACCCTACGCCGTCGACCTTAGGTTCGGGTAGGAAGAATAACGGCAGTGCCGTCCCGATTTCTCTCTCGGTGGGGAGGAGACGCCGGGAGGCTGCCGAAATTTCCTTAAAATTCAAATGAAAATACAATTTGAATTTTAAATGAACTAAAATATCAAAATGAATTTTTAAGTATTAATTAACTAATTCATAATTCAGTTAATTAAGATTTAATAAAATTAATTTGATTAAAATTAATCAAAATGATTGATTAATTGAGATATTCAAAGTCTCCTATGTCATCAAATGCGCGGAAGTGGAGAACTTACAAACACTCATTACTCTCCTAAGTGTCGCTCATCATAAATGATAATTTGTTGGCCCAAAAAAAAAATATTCTTGAGATAACTCGAATGACTTTAAATGAAACTATCTTAATTGTCTCTAAATGAGACCCCTCTTTAAAGATTCTAACGCAAGTAATATTAAGTGGAAAGCTTTGAATTGTTTTGATATTTCAAATATTATTTCTCTTTGAAACATTTAAGATCTCTGATCTTCAACTCATCACCTCTCCTTCTAGTTAATGAGATAATAAAGAGCGTGATAAATCATTTTAAAACTAATTTAATTATATAAAATTCAAGAGTTGTTTAAAATATAAAAATATTTTAAATTTGAAATAATTTTTAAATTTTAAAAAAAAATAATTCCAGAGTTATTTAAAAATTTTGAGAGCAATGAAACTTAGAATTGATCTATTGGTTAATTATTTAATTAATCAAATGAGAAATTTTAAAATAAAAATACAACAAAGAAAAAAAAAAGACTGATTTCACGAATCAGATATATGCAAGCTCTCAAAAGAATCCTCACCAACTCCCCAAATCTCTTGTACAAATTACTCTAAAACTCTCTGACAACGGCAACAACTCAACACACTCAAACTGAACTCCTCTGCAAGTTCTCCAAAGTCTCTCTTGTATCTTGCAATTATAATTGGGCTCTATCCTCTGCAACTGCGAGCCTCAACTACTGAAACCATTGGCTTTGAACCTGCAAACAAATAAATGAGCAGTCAGTGCATCATAAATGAAATTAAATGAATCTAACTACTGCAGGTAAAATAGAGTACTAAAAAGCAAGAAAAGCTGAGTACGAAAAAGCTAGTAAAGCAGAAGTGCTAAAAACAGGTAGAGTCGTGAACTACTGTAGTAAGGAAAAGACTACAAGTACAAAACAACAAAAAACACTAACACAAGTGTCAAAGCTCTGAAGTATCAAAATTACAAACTCAAACCAACCCAACAAACAAACAATCAAATTTAAACTCATGGGCAGCCTCGTTTATAAGAACTTGGTTGTAAGCCCCACTACCCGGCAACTTTCGTAGGAAAGCAGTAAGCCCGATCTTAGGGGAAAATTTTAGGTAAAATTAACCTAACTCCTAACCCTCAATTAAAACCCCTGGCCACTTCTAATAGAAGTCGTAAGTCCGACCTCTAAGGGAAATGTTTAGGTGATAATACAATCCTAGACCCCTCACTTGGGCATTCTAGTCTATAGGACTTAGTTGTAAGACCCACAACTCGGGCCACTTAGCTTAAAGTTCTAAGTCATAAGATCCATCACCAGACAACTTTCTAAAGGAAGTTATAAGACCTAACCTAAATCTAACCAAAATAATCTAAATCAAACCAATGAGCATCCTAGCCTATAGGGTTAGGTTGTAAGACCCACCAACGGGCCACTTCTAAGTGAAGTTGTAAATCCCATGTGTTAGGGATACTTTTAAAACAAAGTATAACAACCTTAACAATCCTATAAATAATTCCCAGGCAACTCCTAATTGAAGCCATAAGCCCCAAACTAAACAAATTATCGGGCAACTTCTAATTGAAGTAGCAAGCCCCAACATTTTAGGAAAATTACTAAATAAATTTGTAATGAACCTAAAACCCAAACAATCAAATTCAAATCTTTGGGCATCTTAATTTAAATGATTAAATTTTAAGACCTGCTTTTCAGGCTACTTCCTAAGGGAAGCCATAAGTCCTACCCAAATAATTAAAATTCTCGGACAGCCTTGCTATAGAGCTAGGTTGTAATACCCATCCTCGGGCAGCTTATAGATAGAGCAATAAGCCCCATTTCAATTCAAATCCCTGGGCTACTTTCATAGGAAAGTTGTAAGTCCTAACCTAAATTTAAAATCCCTGGGTTACTTCTAAATGAAGTCATAAATCCTAAACTAAATAAATCTCTGTGTATTCTAATAGATGTAAACCCAAAAATACATAATAAAATTAAAATTAATATCTAACCACTTCAGTCTACTCAGGATCCCTGAGAAGAGGCAACCCATGGCTGCTAATCAGATTCCCTGGACACTACGGTCAATGATTGTTAGTGTTGGTAGACTGGAACTATGTTATACCCGGGACGACAAAACCATGGGATCTTGATCGGGTTTACCTCCATCTTCCCATTATTGAGACTAAATTACCTAAAATATATTCATCCTTAATTGAGAGTTCTCTCTTACATAGTAAGAGGGGTAATTAACTATGAGTGCTTGCGCTCATAGGAAGTAAGAACCCCAGATCTTTAAACCCTGACACTACCCTCAGGGGAAATCTGGTTAACTACAATCTAACTTAAGGGAAATGGAATCCTACAGCTGTAAAGCAGGATTCGTGCATACGTGCCATTTTTCTTGAGCCAACACATCAATACTGGAAACTCTGAAGCCACCATTCAATTTGGTCGACTACAATTCTCTACAGCTACTGCGAAGGCTGTTAATGTTCCTGTTTACGACATGGATACTAAAGGGCCTGCCAAGAGGCCTAACGCTACTAAAATTTATGCATGATGTGCTTATTCCATGCAATGGACACAAGCTACTAGAGCTGCTACTGCTAAAGCAGTTCAACAAAACAGGATCTTAGTCATAGTCTTTGAGAGGCTCTCACATCCTGAAGTTTAACTTCAAAAAGGACTGAAGTTAAGAAGAAGACTTCGTCAATCTTATCAAGCGTCATTACACTGCAAACCGAGCCTTTCATATCAAGAAGTTATGATCATGAAGCTTTCTAATATGGAAGAAGATTATCCAAAAAGCAATAGAGAAAGATGAGTGTAGAGTTGTGAGCTCATCAATCATTGGCCATCCATCCATTATTGCTGCCAGCCTAGGATCTTGAAATGAGCGTTCCTACGCAAAATAAATTTGCAAATTTGAAGTGAGTGAAAAGAAACAGCTCTACTGGCGAGCTAAAATAGTCTTTTTGGGAGTAACAACATCAAGCTCTTATTCCTCAGAAGAAGAAGCATGAAACTTTGTCCGTTAGGGTATATAGAGTTCTAAAAGTTACAAAAGAAAATGGCTTGAAAAAGAGGTATCAAAGGCCGTTGGCAATCAGGGACAAGAATAACTAAACCATGAGAGTTATCTTCTACCACGATAACTTTAGATAAACCAATATCAGCTCCATGTGATAAGCATTGGAGTGTCACACCTGGACCTCGTATTCAGGAATCCACTGTCAAAAGGTTCTGGTGGAAGGGCAAAGAAATTTGGAGGCTAAGGCCTCATGAAAGAAGAGTAATTGAGAGTATGATTGTGACATCTAATACAACCTCTTAGAGATCCGCCTTTAATAAGAATCATCAACAATGGGTACCTAAAGAAAAGAGTCCTATTATTGACACTTACAATGTTAGACACCTTGGAGAATCTTATATGGAATCCTATTACAATGTTAGAGATGTAGGTATGGATAAATGGTTTCCCCTCTTTTCACCTTTATCTCTTAAAGGTTTACTGCTCCCGTTTGGATCCAATTTCCACTTTTGCTGCTTTATTGTGGGATGAAGTAAATATTTCAAAAATTGCTTCAAGGATTGGAACTCCAACGTACTTAGATGGAAACTCTTTTAAGTGGGGAAAGAAGGAATTTGCTCGGGTATGTGTTCGCATCAACTTAGAATCCAAGTTGCCTTTGGGAGTTTGTGTAGATGGTATGGGTGGAAGATTCATCCAGAAAGTTGAATACAAGAAGTTAACTTCTTTTTGCTATCATTGCGCTAAAATTGGACATGTAAAATCCGAATGTCATGTTCTTCGATCTGAATATGATAATGCTAAAGGAAAACACAGTGAGATGAATTTTGCCACTGATAATGATACTATACATCATTGGCAAAATGAGGATTATGGCCCATGGATTCATGTCAAGTTCAAAAGCAGAACAAATAAGAACTGGAACCGACTGGGCAGCAGGAATAAGGAAGCTAATGTCAAGCATCCTGATAATCTTAATGACACTATTGTTGATAAGTGCAACCTTAGTGTCCAGGATGTGAATATTAATCAAGTAGAAGAGGCACAGATTATGGAAAGTAGTCTTAGTGGCAACCATCAGGGCTTTGCTCACGAGAAGTCTTCTTCTGATGTTTGTCTGTCAAACAGGTTTGATGTTTTGACTGAGCCTATCGGCAATGTAAATACAATCTCTGATGCGGCAAAAGTTGACCCTTTTTCTGATCCGTCTAAACAAGTTGCATCTCCTTTTATCGATCCTCTTGTTAATTCTATTGGTATTGCAAATTCTGTTCTGGATCCCGTAGCTACTGGTTTTGCTGTCTCTGATATTATTGCTGAAGAAACCGTTATTGATCTTGCTGCCTCTTACTTTATTGCTGAAGGAACCAATATTGCTGAAGATATCGATATTGCTATATCTAAAGATCTAGAAAGAGGAAAGTTGAAGGCAAGGCAAAGAAGAAAGGCCGGGACTTTTCCCCATTATGTAATAAATGACTTCCTTGATTTTTTGGAATTGTAGAGGGGCAAGAAAGAGGGAAGCCTCTCTATACCTCAGGGAAATTGTGAAAGACAATGCTGTGTTTTTTGTTGGGTTAGCTGAAACCAAGTTATCTAACATAGATAGAAGAGATGTTAATAGAATTATTGGTGCTGATTGGGACTTTTTCCATCAGCCGGCTGAAGGTACATCTAGAGGCATTCTGGTTCTTTGGAATAGAAATCTTGTATCCTTTACGGTGGTAGAACATTCTTCTCAACTTGTGTTTGGGGTCCTTGATACTACTAGCAAGGGATGTTGGCATGTGGCCATGGTGTATGGTAATAAAGAATTTCAAGTTAGAACGGATCTTTGGGAGAGCCTTGGCAGGAATATGTCGGGTGGTACTGCCACTATTGTTGCTGGAGACTTCAATTGTCTTCTTTCTAAGGAGGACAAGCTAGGTGGTAAATGATTTTGTATGTCCAAGGGACCGAAAGAGATGAAATTTTTATGGCTAATCATGATCTTTATGATTTAGGTGTTATTGGTCCAAGGTTCACTTGGTGTAACAATAAATAATGAACTGCTAGGATTTGGGAAAGATTGGATAGATGCTTACTGAATTCCGCGGCTCTTCATTTAGTTCCTTCTTCTTCGGTTAGACATCTAGCAAGGGTGGCATCTGACCATTGCCCCATTGCTTTTAAATTTAATGGAATGCCTCGAGTTCATTCTAAAGTTTTCAGGTTTGAGGATACTTGGAAATCCTATCCAACAAATTGGATTATTGTTTCCAATTCGTGGGAGAAACAAGATTTTGGTGAGGCTGCTGAAGTTTTAAAAAGGAAAATCAAGAGAACTCTAAAGTCTCTTTATTTCAAGAATAAAAATAAGTGTAAGAATATGAATATGCTCAAGGACAAGCTGAAGGATGAAATTCTCAAATTGCAATTGGAAGAAGAATTGGAAGGTTGCCTAAGCCCTGATAAGTTGGCTTTACTTCGTGCTAAAGTTAATGAACTTAATGTTACTTTGTTCAGGTTAGCTACATGGTGGAATCAAAGAGCTAAGGTGACTTGGAATGATGAAGGTGACACAAATTCAAAATTCTTTCATGACTTTGCCTTAGCCAGAAGAAATGGTAAATTTATCAGACAAATTAAAGATGGTAACAACATGGTTGTGGAGGATTTGGAGCAGATTGAATCCATTTTCTTGAAGTTTTTTTTAAAACAAATGGAGATCTAGGAAGTGTGTGAAGCTCAATTGGCCTTCGGCTAATCTGCATAAGATGATTGATGATAATGACAGGATCTTATTAGAGGCGAAATTTATTGAAGAGGAGTTCACTTCAGCTGTCTTCCAACATGGAAGGGTGCACCTCTTCGGCTAATAGATCTCCCAGCTTGGATGGGTGCACCTCTTCTTTTTTCAAATTCTATTGGAGTATTGTCAAAGATACTACATGGAAGGCAATTGATCATTTCTTCAAGACCGGTATAATGCACGGATCCAGGAAAGATACTTTGATTGTTCTTATTCCCAAAGTTAAAAACCTGGTAACTCCTAATTTTTGTCCCATTAGTTTTTGACAAACCATTTATAAGATTGCTTCTACTATGATTATAAATAGGCTGAAATGTTGTATTTCTAAAATCATCTTCAAAGAATAAGTTGATTTTATTCCTAGAAGGCCAATGTCTAATCATTTCTTTTTAGCTCTTGAAATCTTTAAAATATTTAGAATTTCCAGAAACAAAAAAGGTCTTATGGCCATTAAACTTGACATGGAAAAAGCTTTTGATAGCATGAGTTGGGAGACCTTGGATCTTGTTTTAAATTGGTTTGGATTTCCAATCTTATCATGGATTGTGTGATCAATGTTCGGTTTTCTATCCTCTTAAATGGCAAAAGCTCTAGATGGATTGAAACAAAAAGTGGATTTTAGCAAGGCAGTCCTATGTCTCCGTACTTCTCAGCTTTTATCAAATGTTATTAATCAAAGAGGGCATCAGTTGGGCATCCAGACTTCTCCAAGTGCTCCGAAAATTACTCATCTCCTTTATGTGGATGATGTACTTTTATTTGGAGTTGCATCTTTATGTATGCTTAAAGCTATTATGAAGTTAGTTTTGGAATATTTTGGTTGGACTGGACAGAGCATTAATAATGCCAAATCTAAGATTCTCTTCGAAAACTATATGAAACCAAGCTTGAGAAGGACAATTGAGAAGAAATCTAGTTTCAAAGTTGTAAATGAGATTCATTATTTGGGCATTAAAATTGCCTTAAGGAGGATGGTGAAAAATGATTTTCAATATATCATTGATCATGCTTTGGAGAGGCTTAATGCTTGGAGAGCTAAATTCTTATCTTTAGCTAGAAGGATGGTTCTAGTAAAATCTGCTTATTTATCTTTGCCTATTTTTGCTTCAACTCATTTGTTGGTCCCAAAAAGTATTCTACATGAATTGGACAGACTTTGCCGTGATTTCATTTGGCATAAAGAGCATGGTAAACATGTCCTTCACTATGTTGCTTGGGAGGATTTATGTAAACCCAAAAATCTGGGCAGTATGGGTTTATATTATGCTGTCCATAAAACTGGCCCTCTAAAAGCTAGACTTTCTTGGAGATTCTATCAAAATCTTTCTTCTTTGCTGCATAAATGCATGGTTGCTAAATATGATATGAACATTTGGAATGGAGTGTTTATGTTTTGCAATCTTATAATATTATAACTTCTTGGCGAAGATTATATTCTAGATGTTTGTTTTATGATTTAAAAACTTTACCACTTATGTTGCCAATCATGTTTTAATCATTCGCTTCTGCATCAAGTTAAGTTTTGTTTAAAAAAAAAATAGAACTTCTATTTAGTATTAAATTTCTTTATTACAAAAATTTAAAATTCACTCCCCCCCCCCTCTTGGCGCATCTCATACTATCACATGCATAAAATCATTCAACAGTAGTTCCCTAAGTTAGTGTTCTAACCCATTTGACCTAATCTATTAGCTTAAATTAACCAAATTGATTAAACCCCATAATTGAACTAATATAAACCCTAATTTCCCTCTAAAATTTACAAACCATTTAAAATATAACTCCTCATGGTTAAACATGTTTAGTCAACCTTCCCTAGTAAAAATTTGGCCTAAGTTAACTCTACTAAAAAAATTGTCAACCTAGCCAGTTTGGGACAAATTCTTCAATGCAATTAAATCAATTCTAAATCTTCAACCTCATGCACCTTGATGCTTTTGATGAACCCAAGGCATTAGCGAGTCACTCCATAATTTTTTGACTTGGTCAATTAAACCCAAAAAAAGTATATTCCTTTAGAATTAATTTCCAAACTCTAACTCTAAACCCAATTAATCAAGCATCATGCATTAAATTCGAACAACTTCTAGGAGCTCCGAGGAGTCTAACTTTGTAGCCTTGATTAGTTGAATATAAAATATAGTGAAAATTTTCAAAATCATTATATACGTAAAACTAACTTAAATTAGCTTTATGTACTCCATGCAAGATGGCTCAAGCCACTAAAAAACATTCAATATTATTTGAAGAATGATCTAACTATCCCTTAACCAAAGGTTTAACCTAATATAAAATAAGTTTTCCCTCCTTAAAAAAATGTCAAAAATCACTTTCCACCATGGATTTCCTCTCCTAAAAAAGGCCAACTCCTTTATCAACGTAGGACACTTGGTAAAATCTAAGGAAAACTCAAGCCATCATAGCCCTTGGATCACATCTTAGATTGGAATTGGTAAACATAGCAAAACATTTATTCAAGTAATACTTCCTATCTAAATCTAACCTAGTTCTAGTGCTACATTTATTTTACTTTATTAGAATTCCTCTTCCTTTACCACTCGACACAGCCCTTGAAAATCTATTGAAGATGAGAAACTAAAGGAAATCGAGAGAATAATTCTTTTATAACATTCTAAATTTAAATTTGGAATTCTCCACTGTACTTTTATTAAAGAATTCCTATGAAGGAGTTTAGGAACAAAGTAAGCCTAAAAACACCCTCTAATATATCTTGTAGAGGTAAATATCAAACCTTAATCCTAGCACTAGGATTTGAAATAACTCTGTAGCCTCATAATGCTCTAATGTCTCTCTGAGCACATAGTTTGGGGTAATTTTGGTCAATTCTAGGGCTTCCTCTCATACACTGGTTTGCTGATCTCGTGGCTATTTCCCTTTGCAATTTTGATCATTTTGCTATCTTTCATTCTCCTCATTTTGAGGTTTTGTTGGTTTTTGGTGATGTACAATGACGACCCCTTCATCATCGAACCGACATCTTCCTCTACTTTTGAGGGGAAATTATGAACCTTCAAAGATGCTTAGTTGGGTTCGTCGTCTAGTTCTTCTAAACCTAAAATTCGTGCATTCTTCCTTTAAGACTGTCTGGATCTCATTATTTGAAGATTCAATTATTGATCAATTGGTAGACCCTTATGCTTTAACGCTTGTTGGTAAATTTATGTTGAGATGCCCGAACCTTGAAGTAATACGCAAATTTCTTTTGAATCTAAATCTTTTCGGATTGTTTCACATTGTTTACTCGTTCAACAGATGTTGCTATCCAACTTTCTAATGATATTGATTATAGCCACATATTTTTCTAGGAGATCTTATTATATTTAAGCATGTCAAATATGGTTTCTTAAATGGACTCTGAATTTTGATGTTAGTGAGGAATCCACTTTTACACCGGTTTGGATTTCCTTCCCTAATTTGAGAATTCACTTTCTTTATCATCAAATCTTTTTGTATGGCTTCTACTTTTGGAGACCGTTACAAACTGACCAAGCCAATGCTTCTGTATTGAGGCCATCTATTGCTCGAGTTTTGGCTGAATTAGATGTTTCAAAGAAACATACAAGTGAGATATGGATTGGTCAGAAGTCAAGGGGTATTCCAAAAATTGAGTTTAAATTTTTCCTATATTTTTGTTTTTTTTTTTTCAAGATGCACAGACATGGCATGAAAGATTTTTTTCAGAGCATGCTCATCTTTGTAAAGAAAATGATTCATTAAAACAAAAAAATTAGGTGGTTGGTTAGGATGTCTCTAATACCATTCAGGCTAATTTAGAGGGCAATATCTATAATCCTCCTTAGTCTCTTGAGGAGCCATCTCCTTT
>NW_021319817.1:677488-717364 GCF_001605985.2 Dendrobium catenatum | reverse complement strand
CATCCTTCCTTCTATTACAAATGATGTTTCATTGAATTATGATTAGGGAGTTATTATCCAATCATTTTCTTTTCCTTCTATTGATTGTGAGAAGAATGTGACACATACTTTGCCTAGTATTAAATTTCAAAATAATGCTATTGTTTAAACTACCCCTTCTTGCACTTTTAATTAAACTTTTTATGATTCTAATGGTATTATGCCTACCTATACTTCTTGTAATCCTTTAAATGAATAGGAATTTGTGGCTATTCAAGTTCCTTGCAAAGAGGGGTGAGAGGAAAGACAACCTTTAGAGGAATGTGAATTTGTTTCTATGGAGCATGGCTCACCTCTCTAAATGCATTAAAGAACTTGTTGTGAGGACTCATGATAATATGGAGGATGATGGTATGCTTATGAAGGATGAATTTTCCCAATAGACTATTCAAAGGGAACACCCAAATGGTAGTGAGACTCTTTCAAATTTTTATTATAATAGTGATGCTTTAATTGAAACTGAGGATATGCATATTGATGCTAAATGTTTTTCCAAGGATGATAATGATTTTAGTTTAATTAAGGTTATAGCAAAATAGGAAGGAAGCCTAAACATATTTCCTTATAACCTACTAGAAACACTCACTTGCATACTTCCCATTAAGTGTTTATTTATGTTTAATACTGTTATTTGGAATGTGACAGGAATTAGTTGTCCTTCTTCTAGAATACGTGTTAAGAACTTATGTCGTGTGCATAACCTTTCTATTCTTGTGCTTCTTGAGCCTCTTATTTCAGCATTTAGATTATTGAACACCTCTCAGCTCTTGGGTTTTAATCAACTTTTTTCTAATGTGGCTAACAAGATTTGGGTTTTCTAGAAAGATTCGGTTAAAATTGAAGTTATTAGTGATTTTACTTAGGTTTTATAATATAATATTGAGCCTCTTAATTTGCATTATTGTTCTTCTTTTGTGTGTGCTACATGTTCTCTTCATAATAGAAAACTGCTTTAGGATCATCTTATTGATTTTCATAATACTTGTAATTTTCCTTGGCTTGTCGGTGGTGATTTTATTGCTATCACTAATCCCTCTAAAAGAATGGAGGTTCCTCTCATTCTAATCATTAAATGGAGGAGTTCAATAATATGATTTTGACTTGCAACATAATTGATATTTGTTTTTTTGCTAGTAATTTAACTTGGAATAGGGGTAATTTATCGCAAAGGCTAGATCATGTGCTCTTTAATGACTGTTGGCTTAATTTCCTTAATTCCACCAATGTGTAGCATCTAAGTAGAACTTTTTCTGATCACTCCCCTTCACTTATTAGCCTCAAGTTTAGACATTTTAATGCTTCCTCCCAATTTAGATTAAAAAACATATGGTTACTTCATGACTCTTTCTTTGATGCTGTTCAGAATAATTGGCAAGCTTTGTTACATCTTGATAATAGTATTTGTGGCATGAAGAGACTTTGGTTTAAGCTAAAAATTTTGAAACAAGTCTTGAATTGGTGGAACCATCGTGTTTTTAGGAATCTTTTTTTTAATATCCTACAAGCCGAGCAACTAATTAATTCTATTGAACTGGCTTGTCAAGATGACCCTTCTAATGCTAATTTCACTTTTTTAAAGATGTCTAAAGAGGATCTTTTTTAATTTTAAAACTTGGGAAGAGGTTTTTTGGAAGAAAAAAACTACTGCTAAACACTTGGTAGAAGTTGATACAACACAAAGTATTTCCATGTGTTGGTTAAGAGGAAAAGGGTTAAAAATAGTGTCAATAGAATCAAATGGGAGGATGGTTCTATCAGTGATAATTATGTGAAGATTGTTAATATTGTTGTGTAATATTTTCAAACCCAATTCAATAAAGTTTTTTATCCGACTCAGATTATGGATCATTTTTTCATTCCTCCCATTATTTTCCATGAGGAGAATGTCACTCTCTCTAGGTCTCCTACTTTTTAGGAGGTTAAAGAGACTCTGTTTGATATAAATAGCGATTATATGGCTGGGTCTGATCGGTATACCACTCTTTCATTTAAAAAACTTGGCATATTATTGATAATGATATTTTTACTGCTATTTTGGATATCTTTGGTTGTAACCCTATACCTAAGTTTTTTACTTTTACATTTATTATGCTTATTGATTGGAACTTTCTACCTTACTTTAGAGTTTTTTGGTTTTGATTATATTTATCAAGCTTATTAAGAATTGTATTGAAGATGTTTATTTTTCTATAATTATGAATGGTTCTAATAATTTCTTCTTCAAATCTTCTCATGGCTTAAGACAAGGTGATCCTATTTCTCTTGTGTTCTTTACTATTACTGTTGAATTTGTTTTTAGGGGTCTTACCAATTTGTTTGATGCTAATCCTAGCCTTTATTTTAGAATGCTGGGAGGTTTTCCCACATCTCATTTGTGCTTTGTGGATGCTTTTATTATTTTCACTAATGCGGCTATTAATAGAAATAAAAAACTTATGCATTTCTTTTATCAATTTAAAATAGATAGTGGCTTATCTTTTAGCAAAAATAAAAGTTGTTTCATCGCTTCTAAGAGAATTTTTAATGATCATATTTTAGCTATTAAAGATCTAACTAGCTTTACTCATGCTCACTTGCCCATCAAATATCTAGGTGTCCCTCTTTTTAATGGGAGGGGATATCCTTTTTGTTTGATGATCTTATTTCCTTTGCTAAGAACAAACTTTTATCTTGGGACTCAAATTTCCTTAGCTTTGGTGGTAGAGTTACTCTTATCGAAAGTGTTCTTTACACTTTACTGGTTTATAATTTTCAAAATATTTTTTCAACTCAAGCTATTTGTAATTGGGTCCGTAAGCTTTTTAACAAGTTCTTTTGAAAAGGCACTTCTTCTAGCTCTAAAATTAGTTGGGCTGCTTGGGAGAAGTGTTGTGGTCTTTTGGCTGAAGGTGAGTCTTAAGACCTTGTAATTGCATGTGGATGTTAATTAAGGATGGTTATACACCTCTGACTGGTAACTTAATGGCGTTAATGTTCGACTTCCTTTTACTGAATGGACTATTGATTATAGGGATTTAGCAGAACTTAATGCAAAATGTTTGAACAATTTTTTTGTGCTTTAAAATCTGAAGATTACATGCGTGTTTCAACTTATACTACTAGTAAAGATATTTGGGATAAATTGTGTATCACTTATGAAGGAACTAATTAAGTTAAGCAATCTAGATTGAATATTCTATTACATGATTATTAACTTTTTTGTATGAAACTTTCTGAATCAATTTCTGAGATGTATACAAGATTTGTTGAGTCTAGTGAATAGGTTGTTAGACCTAAGTTAATGTCCCAAGGCTACCAAGCGGGGGGGGGGGGGGAATTGGTATTTTTAAAACTTAACCCTCTTTTAAATTTTATTGAACCAAAATTAAACTTTTAATGAAATTTTTTATAGAAAAGTTTCTCAACCACAAATTTTTTAAACAAAAGAAAAATATGGAAAATAAAAAGCAGTAAAGTAAATGACACAAGATTTATAGTGGTTCTGTCTAAACCAGACCTACATCCACTCCCCAGAGTCACCCTCTGAGTATTGCACTAATATCAATATTGTCTCTCCTTTTTCACCCACAGCAAGGCGGAGAAGCCTTTACAAACACTCTTTTCACCACTACCCGGTGAGGCAGAGAACCGTCGTCCTTTTACAAAATCTCCAATGTTGGCAGAGAACCATCCATCCTTTAACACTCTCCTAGTGTGGGCAGAGAACCTTTCATCCTTTCACACTCTCATAGTATGGGCAGAGAAACCCTTCGGGTGTCACACTCTCAAGTTGTGGGCAGAGAACCCTTCGGCTGTTCACACTCTCCAAGTGTCGGTAGAGAACAGGATCTCCTGGAAAATCTCTTCATTAGAAATCTAGAAGGAGGTAAGAAAAAGAGTGAAGTAATCTAAAATCAAAAGTTGGAAATCTACCTTAACACTAAGTGAAGCCTTCACGCTCCAATGGTTGAAATCCTTCTTTGAATGCTCTCTCTCACTCTCTCCTTTACTCTTCTTCTAATAGGCATAAAGTTCAATGAGCAAAAAGATTTGGTGGCAGTCAAATTTGAACTATTTATACAAAAGACAAGAAAAACTGCCCAAAAACTACAAGTTTTCAATTCTGTACGCAGTGGATCGTCCCGTACGATCGTGGATCGTCCTGGACGATTTTACTTAAAGTATCGGAAACAAACCTAATGTATATTAGTACGAACTATGTTCGTACACGCTTATCATCCCGTACGAACAAAGTTCATCCGGTACGAAATGGTTTTTTCATAGGTCGATTCCCAAAATTCTACAGGACGTAACCAACTGACATAAGTCGGTTTGGTTCGTCCTAGGACGAACAGGTTTCGTCCTAGGACGATTTTATACAGAGCATTTTGCCAGGGATGAAAACAAATTTCGTCCTATACGATCACATACAGAGGGCTTCGTTCAAGATGAAAATTAATTTCGACCTGTACGATCTCATCCAGAGAGCTTCGTCATGGGATGAAAATTGATTTCGTCCTCTACGATCTCATCTAGAGAGCTTCATCCCGGTATGAAAATTAATTTCATTCTGACAATAAATGAAAGTGAGAATCCCGAGACGTTCATCCCGGGATAAATATTAAATTCGTCCTTGATGTTTAATACTTAGAAAAATTTCTCCTCGCCTGTTCGATTCATTGCTCTTCTGAGGGTTAATTGATATGATTGTCACGTACGAACAAAGTTCATCTCGTACGAACAAAGTTCGTCCCGTACGATCAGTTCATAAAATTTGTCCCCCAAGAGTGTGTGTTGTGATTTTTCACTTAATTACAACCACTCCCTTTCATTTCAAAAAAACTTGTAATTTACAAAAGAATAATTTGAAGTCTTCATCGCTTGGAGTTGATTTTCCTGAAATGTTAGTACACACTAGAGCAAAAATAAATCTTCCAAAAAGTGTTAGGAGATATATAAAAACAATAATATTTGAAATCATCAAAATAATACAAGTTGCAAGAATGTAAAACATGCAAATAGCAACTCTCTCTATAAGATTTACTCAAATTGTTACCTCTTTGCATACCTTAGGAAGAGAATTCACCAACTATGAAAAAGTAAATAAAATTTTAAGATGCTTACCTTCCTATTTTGATGTAAAGACTACTGCAATTACTGAATCTAAAGAATTGAATAGTTATTCAATTAATAACTTACTTGGATCACTCATTTTTTACGAGCAAGGGGTGAATCAAAAAAATATTTATGCATGTGAAAAAAAGAAGGACAAAACTATGGCCAACAATACAGACACTAATTCTTTTGGGTCAGAAAGCAATGATGTTGCCTTAATCACAATGCAATTCATAAGCTTTCTATGGAAAAAGCAAAAGAATCATCAAAAGTGGAATAAAGATAAGGGAAACAAAATTTTTAAGAGTTTTAATGATATGATCTATTTTGAATGCATGAAGCCAGAACATGTTAAAGCTGATTGTCCTGAACTTAAGACTCACCCAAGTAAAGAGGAAGGTGAGGAGAAACTCTCAAAAAGGACAAGAAGAGGTTCCAAAAGGCATTCTGGCCATATTCTGCATCGAACTTCTCTGAAATTGAAGCTGAAGAGGAGATTATAAACTAGTGCTTGATGGCAGACGAACACATTGGCCAAAGTGACCAAGAAGAGGAATGTGAATGAACCTATGATTGAATACTTGAATTTTCTGAACAAATTCATGCATCATTGAGGAAATTTAAGAAAAAATATACTAGCTTGAAATTTGAGTTTTTAAATTTTAAAAAAAGAGCATAAAATTTACTTTAAGATCATTTTTCAATTGATAGCAATCACATATCTTTACTTGATGAGTTTGATGCATTAAACAAAAAGCATACTAAATTATTTAATGCACATGATTCCTTGAAGTCATCCCATATTGAATTAGAAAAGGAGTTCAAAAAATTAGAAAATTTCAAAACTTTTAAAAATAAAAAACCATCATTGTATGCATCACATAAAAAGAAGCATCACCACCTGAGTAAATTAGTACATCATTTTCCTAGAGTTAGTTATTTTTCATTTGGCATGTTAGGACACATAGCACACGCTTGCACCATTCATCATAATACACATTGGGTGTGGAGACCCAAATTGCATGATTCATAGTAAAACACACATGCATTACATATTACTTTCCATAAGAAGGGACCCAAATATGTTTGGATTCTTAAATCTAACATTTGATGATTTTTTAGGAGTGCTCTCATAAAAGGCCTCATGAGAGCATGTGATACGTGGACAGCGGATGCTCATGACACATGACTGGAGATGCTAATCAATTCATTTTACTGGAAGCCAAGGCTGGAGGGAAGGACACACTTGGAGACAACACCACCAGGAAACTAGTGGGCGCAGGTATAATTAAAAATGCTAAGAACCTTTCGACTGAAAATATTTTTTTATAGATGGACGAAAATACAACTTGCTCAGCATCAATCAGCTCTGCAATAAAAGCTTCATCTTAAAATTATTGGCAAACACTTACATCATAAGCTTAAATAAAAACACTATTTTGCAGGGAAAGAAGATCAACAATGTTTATATGCTTGATTTAAATAATATTGAATTCTCTGCTTCATTTTGCTTAAAAACTGCTATTAATGATTCTTGGTTGTGGCACAGGAGATTATATCATGCCAGTATAAAAAATCTTAGTAGAGTGACCCAGAAAGACCTAGTTAGAGGTGTTTCCAAGCTTAAGTTCACAAAAGACCACATTTGTAATACCTATCAATTAGGAAAGCAAGTCTAGTCCACTTTTCACTCCATTAAGGACATTACCCTCTAGACCTTTAGAGGTCCTTCACATGGATTTGTTTGGAACCATTATCACTACCAGCATAGGAGGGAAAGTTTATGGTTTTGTGATTATTGATGACTACTCAATATTTACTTGAACTAGATTTCTATCACACCAGAATGAGTATTTTGTTGAGTTTAGAGCTTTCTTCACTTGGATTCAGAAAAAGCTAGGTTGAGAGATCTTGACCATCCATAGTGACCATGGGGGAGTTTGAAAATGAGAGATATAGAAATTTTTGTGAGGATAAGGGGATTAGTCACATCTTCTTAGCTTCTAGGACCCCTAAGTAGAACGGGATAGCTAAAAGGAAGAATCAAACATTAGTTGAAGCCATTAGAGCCATGCTTGCCGAGTATTCACTTCCAAAATACTTTTTGGCTGAAGTGATTAACATAGCTTGTTATGTGTTGAATAGGGTGAATGCTAGAGCTAAACTTGATAAGACACCCTATGTGATCCTTAAGGGTAGGACACCTAATCTTTCCCACCTCCATATCTTTGGTTGTAAGATTTTCATTCATAATAATGGGAAGTCTCACTTAGGTAAATTTGACCCAAAATCTGATAAAGGAGTTTTCGTAGGATATTCTAGTGTTGGGAAGTCTTTTAGAATGTTTAATAAGAAGACATTGGTGGTGGAGGAGACTACTCGTATAGTGTTTAATGAATCTGATCCTAAAAAGTCTAGAGTTAAGGAGGAAGATGAAGTTGGAGAGAATACCACTAGAGTTAAAAATTTGGAAATGATGGTAGAGTCCCAAAAAACTGAAGGAGTATGTGAGATTACCCAAGAAGCAGAAAATATAGATCTAGAGTAAAGGGTTGAACTTACACACACTTTGCCTAGATATTGGAGATACTCTTCAAATCACCCCAAAGAGCTGATCTAAGGAGACCCTTCTGAAAGAGTTAGGATAAGACATGGATTTAGGAAGGAAGTTAATCAAGCCCTTTTTGATGAGTTTTGGATCTTAGCCATGCAAAAGGAGTTAAACCAATTTGTTAGGAATGATGTTTGGGAGCTTGTAGAAAGACTATAGGGACAAAGTGTAGTTGGAATCAAATGGGTCTTTAAGAACAAGGTGAATAATTCTGGTTTGGTGGTTAGGAATAAGGAAAGATTGGTAGCTAAAGGGTACAACCAAATAGAAGGGATAGATTTTGATAAAACCTTTGCCACTGTAGCTAGATTAGAAGCCATTAGAGTGCTATTAGCATTTGCCTGTTATAAGGGTTTTAAGCTTTCTAAATAAATATTAAGATTACCTTTTAAATTGGGGTAATAAAAGAGGATGTGTTTGTACAACAACCCCCAGGTTTTGAGAGTTCCTAATTTCCAAATCAAGTTTTCAAATTAAAAAAGGCCTTATATGGATTAAAGCATGCACCTAGAGCTTGGTATGAGAGGCTTAGCACATTCTTACTAGAGAGTGAGTTTGTTAAGAGAAATATAGACACCACCCTTTTTTTGAGAAAAGTAGGAAATGATTTACTCACTGTTCAGATCTATGTCGATCATATACTTTTTGGATCTTCTGATAAGAGGCTATGTGATGATTTTTCTAAAATAATGAGTAGGGAGTTTGAGATGAGTATGATGGAAGAGTTATCCTATGTTTTGGGTTTTAGCATAAGACAATTGGATAATGGAACATTTCTGAATAAATTAAAGTACATAAAAGACATCTTGAAGAAATATAAAATGGATAAAGCCAAGCCAATTAATATTCCCATGAACTCTAGTGTTCAGTTGGATAAGGACCCAAATGGAAAGTTTGTTAATCAAAAGAAGTACAAAGGGATGATTGGATCTCTACTTTACCTAACTATTAGTCGACCTGATATAAAGTTTATTAATTATCTCTGTGCTAGATTTCAAGCTGATCCTAAGGAATCCCACCTGACTGCAAATAAGAGAATTCTTAGATACTTTTTAGGGACCCAAAACTTAGGAATCTGGTACTATAGGTACAACACTTCTTTTGAGACCATTGGATGTTTTGACTCTGATTTTGTAGGATGTAGGGTGGATAGAAAGATCACTTATGGGACTTTCCAATTCATACGACAGTCTTTAGTCTTCTGGTCTAGTAGAAAAATAAAACTCTGTTGTACTTTCCACAGCTGAAGCTGAGTATATTGCCTTAGGGAATTGCGTGGCCCAAGTCCTTTGGTTGAAGCAGCAAATTCTGGATTTAGGATCACCTGTAGGCACAATCACAATCCTTTGTGACAACACTAGTGCCAACTGCATTTCTAAGAATCCTATACAACATTCAAGGACTAAGCACACTGACATAAGTCATCACTTTATTAGAGACCATGTGACAAAGGTAGACATTTAGTTACACCATGTGACAACTGAGAATCAACTGGATGACATCTTCACTAAACTACTCGCCTTCGACACTTTCAGCACTCTAAGGACCAGATTGGGTGTTATTGACATAAATGCATGAACTTGGTTCATACTAATTTTTTATTTATTATCTATTATTTATATTTCACTTGTATTATTTTATTTTTGTAATTTTTTCTTGGTTTATTTTTTGTTGTTGTTGTTTTCTTTTGTTGCTTTATTTTTTATATGCTTTAATTTTTTATAATCATCGCTGAAATTGATATGTTATTCCTTATTTATATTTTTGAAAATTTATAGTAAATATTTTACATCTCTTAATCTATTAAAGGGTGAAAATATCGTTGATTGTGTCTCTTTCTCTAACCTATTTTAGTGGTGTAATTTTCTTTTGCATAAATAAAATTCTATCTCAAATTAACAACTGGACTTTGCAATTGAGATCTTTTCTACCTTGCTACAGTAATCTAGCTTATATTTTATATTATCAAGTGTTTATGTTACTTCAAGATTTCTCATTATCCTGTCATTTCACTTCTCATATGATTTTTTATTCTGTTTTATGGCTTGTTCTTCCCTATTAGAGAGTGGTTTTTTCTTCTCTAATATATAGAAGATATACTCACAACTAAGAATATTTAAGAGTTTTTGAAAGAGAATCTAGCTTGAAAAAATAAAAAAAGTGGCCAATGATGCCAAAAACAAAAGATGGGCAATAATGCCAAATCAATATATATATATATATATATATATACACAAAGTATATAAAAAATCAAAAGATACTCAAAGTGCGATATTCAATGGATAAGAGGCATAAAATGAGCCCATCAAAAGCAAGCTCTCTTCTCTTTTTCAACTAAATAGATCTTAGAAGAACTCATATATTACTTAAAATTTTCAAAGTCTTGATTTTGAATTTTGCGATTATGAAAAATTACTTTGATACATTATTCTATAAGATATTTTTTCGAAACCAAGTCTTGAACGTATCTCCTTTTCTTATCCAATAGGTTTTTCTAAGTTAGGTCTTTTGATTTCAAAAGATAGTTTTGACCTGAGAGAAGTCCGAGCTGAGAGTTAACATGATCGAATACTTTACTACATTTTTAGATTTTTGACATTTTTAACTCATTGATTTATAAGTCTTTAAAATAAATCACTTGGTGAATATGTCATATTCATGCCTTGATAAAAAAAAAAATTAAAAAAGCCCTTTATTTTTATTCATTTTTATGTCTTTTTCATATCTCATTTTTATCATTTTCAGTTGATATTATTATTTTGGGCCTTCTCTGATCATCCCCATCCATCCTCTATTTTAAATTTTTCTTCACATCATCCCAGCCGATATGCCTATCATCTTGGACGATTTGCTTAATTCACTTCTTAAAATTCCATCTGCTGGCTGTTCTGAACCTTCTGCTCTTTATCATCTTGGACGATCCATCATCATCCTAGATGACTTAATCGTCTTCTACTTCAATCATCTTTGATCATCCTGGACGATCCTCTTTCATCTTAGATAATGCCTTTACTCTTTGCTAAATTATTGGAAATCATCCCATACGATCCACCTATTCGTCCTGGCCGATAAATGTGGAAATATGGTTAAAAGCTTTAAATTTGGCTGGTACGATCCTTTATTGGTGATCGTCCCAGATGATCCACCTGTTCATCCTGGATGATCCATGTGGCAGTGCGTTTAAATGTTTTAAATTTGGTCGGTATGAGCTATTATTGTTCATCGTCCTAGATGATCCACCTCATCATCCAGGACAATATTCTATTTCAACGGTCATCCGGATTGTCGGCTTGGGATGATCGCTTGTGTCTTTTCATCCCAGATGATATGAATGCCTTTTTTGACCAATCGCCCAATCCTAATCATTTCACCGAATCATCATGGACAATTCTATAATTATCCTAAATGATCTGGCCAATTCTTTAAATTCTTAGAGGTCCATCCAATTTTTCTCATATTCTCTTCTTCTACTAGCTCTCTCCTTCCTATTGGTTTGCTATTTTTGATAATGGTAGGAGGAAAGCAATCCCGCTACCCTTCTGGGAGTTCCTTAAGGGTGACTCTTGACCCTCGCTTCACTAAGGAAAATGATCAAGCCACCTACCAAATATACAAAATGGTCAGAATCACTATCTCCCAGTCTGTTAATCCAAACATCCTCTCTTATTCGATACTATATCTATTTACTCACAACTCCTTGTGTTTTCTCCTTACTTTCACTATCCCCTTTAACTCTAAACTTTTGTTCAAATTTTTTTCCAGCCTTCACATTAACTCGGGTCCTATGTGAATCAACACGCCATCGAAATCATATATTAGGACTATGCCAAACTTTTACAACTTTCCACCATAGGGGATAAACTACACACCCAATATTCTAACCCCGACTTTGACTGGGCTTCAGCCAACCACTTTCTTCAAAATTCCCATGCTCACTTTCATATTGGCGAGACTAGCAGCTTGCTCAAAGATGCTAGAAACATCCATCATATCCTTCGCACATCCATAATTCCAAAAGCTGGTGATCACATCCATATCACTCCTATTCTGTCGCACATCCATAAATTCAATGCTACTAATTTTATTTTTTGCTACATTGAACATTTGACCAGTATTCATGACCCAGGCCATAGGAGAAAACCAAATCTAGCCCTATGACATATCATTGCCTGTGTCTTAGAATCTAAATATAACCTCTAATATCTTGCTCCTCCAAATTTCTAACATGCCTTCTACTCCAACACTTCCTTCCCTGTTCTTTATAGTACTCACCTCCACCCGGGGAATGAGGAAGCTAAGGGAGATGAGGAGGAGGAGGCTCCCCTACCTGTTCCTACACCTATTCCACTTCACCAGCAATCTCAGCTAGATGAGCTGGTTGAGCGATTCGATAAATGGGAGGCACGCTTTGAGACTTTCACAACTGCACAGGAGCGGCAACATACTGAGGACTTAGCCCATTTTAAACAGTAACATGCTGAGGACTTAGCCCTTTTTTACACCAACATTGCACACCAGTAGTAGCAACACGATCAAGACATGGACTAATTTATAGCACAGTTCACCACTCTATCTAACCACTTTCAGCAACTACCACCACCTCACCCTCCTTCAGATGATTTGGACCCATCTTTCTTTTAGTGTGTTTTTTTATGATATTATTTTCCCTGTATTTGTCCTTTTCTATTTTACTATTTTTGTTTTCGTCCTCCTTTTTATTATTTTTGTGAATCTATTTTCATGGTTTATGATTTTGATGATAGCAAACACTCTTATTTCTCTACGACGTCCTTATTTACTAACATTTCAGGTCCACACGATCAGACTGCAATTTGGAACCAGCTCAAGATTGGGAAGATTAGATCTGAGTCAGTTTGTACACTTTTTCCTTTCTTGAGTCTATTGTATTGGTGTGGCTCCTGATGTTTTGTAACTTGGAAGATTTTTTGTTGCTCCCTAAAGATTTCTATTTTTGGTAACAACGTTCGGGATTAAATTTATATCGTCCGGGATGATCTGTCCAAAAGCAGAAACCCTAATTAGGGCATCCTAATTAAAACAACCTTCATTATGCAAAATACATCATCCTGGATGATTTTGTATCAGCCAGGACGATATGCTCAATTCAGAAAGAATATGCCGCCAAATCTAATTAGAAATAACCTATTTTTGAACATCGTCCAGGTGGATTGTCCAGGACTATAAAATATCGTCCAGGACGATCCAGGTCAATTTTTCCAATTTTTCTCTGGAATTTAAGGAAAGCAATTATGACGTGATTTCAAGATCAAATTGGCCTGGACGATTGCCAAATTGTCCTGGCCGATGTACTGGACGATTGGACACCGGATAGCTATTTTTTAGGGTGATGTTCAGGAGGATATTCCACTATTTATACTGATCGTCCAGGAAGATATATTATCTTCTTGGACGATATGAACAAACTTCTTCTGATCGTCTAAAATCATCCCGACTGATTGGGCTTAAATTGTACTGATCGTACAGGACAATATGCCTATCATCCTGGACGATAATGTCGGCAACTTGCATTAATGAGCTCGTTTTGAGCACTTCTATTTAAGCTTTAGTCAAGGGCACTGTTTAAGTGTCTTTGGTAGCCATTGTAGCTTCGTTCATGTGGGAACTTGAAGAGAGAGCAGAAGGAGTGAGGAAAGGGTGGAGTTTGAGAGAGGGAGAAGATCCTATGAGGGGGACTCAAGGGAGTGTGGAGGGATCCAACGGTTGCTCGACAAGCTCGCACCTGAATACCGTCGGATTCAAGGCTTGTCTCGAGGGAAGTTCACCAAAGAAGAAGATCTCTTTGGTGTCAAAGGACCCGCGACTCCGCCGCACCGGGGAAGTGGAAGTGATATTTATAAGGGCTTCTCTACCTATCTGTGGGGGCTAAAGGAGAGAGACTTATTTTAGTGCAATACTTGGAGGGTGCCTCCAAGGAGTGGACGTAGGTCAAGATTTGACTGAACCACTATAAATCCGGTGTGTTATTTCTTATTATTGCCTTTCGCATTTAATTTCCGCATTTGATTTTCTTTGTGGTGGTTTTGGTTTGAGTTTTATTTTTATTTTTAAAGCTATCCAATTTACCTATCTCTTTGTTAGCCTTGGGCTAGTTCATAAGGGCTTAACATCCCTAACAAACTTTTAAGTGGTATCAGAGCACTTTCTAGTGTCATCTGAGCACTTTCAATGATGTCCAAAGGGGGAGTGGTTAGTTGTACTATTCACTATATAGTTTGATTATGTTATTGGACTGTTGAACTATGTTTGTTTCTTTCTCATTGTTTTCTTTCAAACTATTTTAAATTTCTTTAATTATGTTTATGTTTTCTATTATCAAAAAGGGGGAGATTGTTGCGTATCTGATTTCAGAAATAGAATTTTGATGATAGTAAACACTTATGTTTTTTATACGACAAACTTACTGACTAACATTTCTAGTCCATAAGTTTAAAATTTGTAAGTTGAACCAGCTCAAGATTGGGTAGACAAGGTCAGAGTCAATTTGTAAAATTCTTTTCCCTTTCTTGAGTCTATTGCAAATAATGTTTTTCCTGATGCTAAGTAACCTTGCACACACACACACTTGGGGGAATTTTTCTATCTGATTTAGAGTTTTGTTTTGAGGACATCATCTAAGAAAATCAAAATATTATCCTGGACAATCAGTTAAAAATAAAAACCCTAATTAGGGTATCCTTATTAAGACAGCCGTCATTAAGTATATCATCCTGGACGATATTTGTATCTTCAGGGATGATATGCTCAAATCAGAAAGAATCAGTCGCCAGATATATTTATGTATTATTTATTTTGGGACATCATCCTGGATGATGCACATAATTATGCCTAAATTAATTTTGTATTTAACTTAGTTGATACAATCACATCATCATGGATGACCGCAAGATCGTATGGGATGATTAGTTCAAAATACCTTAGTTTCTCCTGGATTATCAACATCGAAAAGCTTCTATTCAGGGCAATGCTCTGGACAATTTTCATGAACTTGAACTAATAATCTAGGACGATCGTGAGTTTGGCCTGGACGATCAAGCTATTTTTTCATCGTCCAGACATCCATTCAGTGCGATTGACTAGATAAAAATAATCTATTTGTACTAATCGTACAAGACAATTTTATATTGGCTTCGACGATATGAACAAAATTCATCTGATCATCCCAGATCATCTTGGCTGATTAAGCTTAAATTGTACTGATCACCTAGGATGATATTTATAATTAATGATCATCGTGGATGATAGAGTCAATTACTTACAATTAATGATCTATTCCGGAGCTCTTCTATTTAAGAGCACTTTTTACCCTTTAGAACATCTTTTGCTACTGTCTTGACTTGAGAGTCTAGAGTAGAGGGTGGAGAGGGAGAGAGAGAGAGAGAGAGGATCTTGTGAGGGGGGGCATTTATGAGAGAGTTTCACAAAGGTTGCTCTAAGCTTTAATCCATATCTTCTTCTTCCATCATAGTTCCGTAGCCTTGGAGGGTTGAGAGAGGTTCACTTCAGTAATTGATCAAGGTTCTCTGCCTGCTTCAGGAGGAAAAAAAAGGAGTTGGGTTCTCTGCCTCATCGGTTTCGGTGGAAAGGAGTTTGGTATAGGCTTCTACGCCTTACTGTGGGAGCAAAAGGAGAGTCGCTTAGTTTTAGTCCAATACTCGGAGGGTGCCTCTGGTGAGTGGATGTGGGTCGTGTTGACTGAACCACTATATTTTTGTGTTTTTACTACTGTTTCTTCCACATTTACTTTCCGCACTTTAATTTTCATTATGGTGAATTTTGGTTTGAGTTTTTGTGTTTAAATTTTTTGAAAGATTTTTAAAATACCAATTCACCCCTTTAAAATACCAATTCCCCCCCCCCCCCCCCACTCTTAGTTAGCCTCAAGCTAGTTCATAAGGGCTTAACATTCCTAATGAACTTTCACAAGTGACAAGCCAAACTCATTGGACACAAACCAAGGCCCTTGATCATTTTGTTTAACCAAGTAAACCTTGGTTGACCAAATAAACCCTTTAGTGTCCGAGTAATAAATTCGACTAAAATGGTCTCCCTATACCCTAGGACCACCTCCAATAAACTCAAAATATCATTTCATACCTATTGAACCCAGACCTAGACCATCATTCAACCTGGTTGGCCACTAAAGGTTGGCCAGGTTAACTTTGGCTTACTCAATGTCCTTATAATAGCCTAAATGGTCATTTTGACCATTTAGGCCACTTTAACCCTTGAAACTAACTAAAATAGATGCAAGATACCCAATCAATTCAGTTGTGCTTAACCCCTGACCCTAGATCAACCTAGTTGGCTAACTCAACTAATGTTGACAAGATCAACCCTTAGGCTTTCCCACTTTGAATCAAGTCTCAAATGAATTCAAAGTTTCATTAAATCTCTTTTGAACATCTTCCTCAGTGATTTAGACTTGATTGGGCCTTTTGACCCCTTTAATATTTGACTTGGTCAACTTAGTCCAAATACAATAAAATGTAACCCATTTATGCCAAATCATCAAATTAAACAAATCCAAGCCTTCAATTTAATCCTAATGTACGTTTCAACTGTATTTTAACATACCATGGATCAACATTTTTTTAGTTGACTTTGTTAGTTATCAAGAATTTGATCAAGTGCTCTCATATACACATTTTTTTATTCATGTAATGGACCTAATTCCTAAGGCCTTATGGAATATCATTGAGATTTAAACATCACCTAAATGTCATATCATAAATTTTGACTTTGTTGGCTAGTCAAATTAGTCAACAAGCCATTAATATCCTTTGAAATGGTCAAGTTTCCCTCCAAGCTTCAAGCATATTATCATAGGGCCTTAGGACCAATCTAACCAGCACTCAAATACTCTCCCATATACAACCTCACTAGTCAATGTGTCCACTTGACTAGTTAAATTGTCAAACCAACTTCTCAAATGTGTCAAAATGGGTCAACTAACTCAAACCTCTCTCCCCTCCATTTTAAACCAACTCCAGCTATTCTAAATTATTTCCAGAAGATTTTTAAACATTTCCTAAACTCCAAATCAAGCCTATTCTAGTCCTATTCACATCAAGTGCTTTAAAGGACAAAGAGACTTTCCACCCCATTGTCCTTGAAGTCCTTTGATTCTCTGCCATCCTAATAACTACCACAAATATGGAGGGAATCAGGGGCTCAATCCAAACCATCTTGGCCATCCCTTTGGCCTAAGGATAGTTGAATAGGGTAAAAGGTGAAAATAGAGCTCATTATTAACCCTATGACTCTCTTACCACTCAAGCCTCCAAACACCAAATACTCCTTTCGTTTGAGCTTCCACTGGGTCCTAGAAGTCACCGATGATGAGCTTTTCAATGAACTCAAGCCCTACTCAATCCAAAGCTCAGATCTCTTAATTTTTCACACTGCATACTATATGAGGATAATTATTATGCTCAGAGAAATCAAAATTTTCAAAATCAAAAGGTTTGATCTCTCGAAAACCTTAACCATAGGTCACAATGCATAGGATTAATTAACTTTAATTAAGAAATTTTTGGACTATAAAATTAAGCCCCCATTATTTGTATTCATATGTAGAATCTAGGTTTAAAATTTCACCTCAAACCATTACATATTTTTGAGAGAATGAACATTTTATCATTTTTAGGGCTTAATACACAACTTGTATACATTGTACAAGATCTCAAATATTCATCTCTTGATCAATTGTTATGATTTTATCATTTTTCCTTTCAATCCAACTATGAACAAGCTCTCCTCAGATCGACCCACCATCCAGTGCTATCTGCTCCATTGATTCAAATCATAGAGAACGAGATGGCACAGCGTGTTGCTGAGATGGAAAGGTTATTCATCGAGCCATCGTCCAGTCATTAGCAATGATTGCAAATCCATGTAAATAATGCTAATAATTACCATGGCTTGATTGGGTGAATCCGATGCTGCCACGCATCCCTCCCGCCACTAGATTAGAGTTTAATTAGTTTTAAATTAAATTAAAATCATTTTAAATCTAGAATTCCTTAAAAATTCAATAAAAATTAAATATATAATGAAAAATATATTAAAAAGTATAGAAATTAAAATATTTAATTTAAACATAAAATTATTTTAAAATATTTTGTTTAAAAAATATTTTTCTTTATAATTAATATTTAATTTAAATATTTTTTGATAATGTAAAGAAAATTAATTTTATTAATTTTAAAATTTTATAAGATTTTAATGTTTAATTTAATTTGATAGTGAGAAAGTCTGGGATTTCAATTTTCTATTTTTTCATAATTCTAATTTCACGTCTTTATCGACGGATATTAATGACGACGAACGGTCGCTCACCTCCTTTGGCTGGCGGTCCATTTGAGGAGAGATGTTCATCTAGACGACCCATGATTGTGGGTGCTCATGGTGTGCTCCATCCCCTCCGGCTGAAATAACTAGAAGGACAAGAGGGGAGTGGGGAGTGATTTGTGAAAACTTTGTAGCAATAATTAAACCCTAAGCTAGAGTTCTAATTTTTTTTGATGTATTTTAATTTTTAACATGAAGATTTAAACTACTACGAATGCAAATAAATTGAACTCAACTTGCAACAATAGAATCCTTTTCTTCACAAATTTCACCAAGAAAATACTATGAAAATTAAGTGCATGCAAAAGTAAATAGCGATAAGGAAAAAAGCATACTCGAATTTTATAGTGGTTCAGTCAAACCATGACCTATGTCCACTCCCTGGAGTCCTTCACTATGGTAATTTCACTAAAAACTATAGCTCTCCTTTTGCCCCCCTCGGTAAGGCGGAGAAGCCCTTATAATACTCCCTTTCACCAACCCGGCGTGGCGGAGTGCCAAGCGCTGTTTTCACCCTCCTGGAGACGGCAGAGTTCCTTCTCATTTTTCTCCCTCCTAGAGAAGGCAGAGTACCTTCGAGGTCACGGATGTAGAAGAGTCTCCTCCTCAGAGAGCCTCCCACATGTTCTTTTCAGGCCACAGGAGGAGCAAGATGCAGTAAGAACGGAGCAACCATGTCATATCCCTCACACCTCTTCTCCCTCACCAAGCTCACCTTCTCCTTCCTCTCTCAAACCCTAAAACTTGTCAAGATCTCTCTCCCAATAATTTCTTCTCTAATCACATTTCCTCCTTTTTTCTATCCCTCTCTAAAAAAGATTTCTAATTTTGATACATAAAATGGGCTCCAAAATCCCTTAATTTTTCAAAGTAGCTGTTATAATTGTATAGTATAATTTCACATCGTATTGTACAATATATATATAAACAGGCTTCATCCTGGTATGAAGTTATACGAATAGTTCAAAATTTAATCATACGGTACGATACTAAATCGAACGGTATGATCCTCAACACTACTGCTCGTATAGGAAGATAGCTGGGACGATCAAATATCATCTATGTTCATCGTATGGTATGATTTACATCGTAAAGAATGAATGGTCAAAATCAACGCATTGTCCATGATGAATTTCGGGATGATCAAATGTCATCTCTGTTCATCGTATTGTATGATAGACATCGTATAGTACGATGTGATAAAAAATGAGGGATCATCTAGAACGATATCCGAGATGATAAGAATTCATCTCTGTTCATCCTATGGTACAAATGTGTTCATATAGTACTATTTTGAATTAGTAATTAAGCCTTTATTCCACTAATCATGGGGTAATTTAAGTAAGTATTTAAAATAAATCATGCAGTACGAATGGCTGAGAAAAACTTACTTAAGTTAAGTTGATGGATAGTGTTTTGGATTTGGAACACATCGTACAATACGATAGTATTCGTACGATATGATCTATTCACAGAAATTGTTTTACAAGCTCAGATCGTACAATATGAAATAAAGTCTTACAGTACGATCACCAGAGAAAGAAAATCTACATTTTTTACTTTTAAAACCCTCTCCCTCTGCGTGTGTGCATGGTTGCTCGGACTTATATGTAGTTTGTGGCCAGACTCAAGAAAATAAAAAGTAAAATAAATAATAAATTACATTATCATTCTCATACTCCAAATCTAACCAGTCTTGAGTCTTCCTGTTGTCCTGAGTAGCTTATGATCTTCCTAAAATATTAGTACTCACGGACAACAGCAAACAATAAATGATATTCAATGAATAGTAATTCAAGCGACATTATTTGTCATCATCAAAATCTCAAACTCGGGGTCATGGGTCACAATAATCTCCCCCTTTTTTATGATGTCAAATAATTTTTGTTGTACGTAAGTTTGAAAGGCATATATATATATATATATATTGTTAATATAAAAAGAAAATACTAACTAGACAAGACAAGAAAAGAGATAAAATGCATTCTATTAAAATGCAAAAGGAAACTATAACATAAGAAAACTACAATAATCTTCTCCCCCTTTTGACAGCACCAAAAAGAGGAGCAAACAACACTAAGAAAAAAAAATACCACAGATACACTTCAAAGGGAAGTATCCTAATCACTTGGAGGTGGAGGTGGGTTTGGATGAAAATAGTGAAGGATTGTGTCAAATCTTTGATCTATCGTGGTGAAGGGTTCCCCAAACCATTGCATGTCAGCCTCGTGTTGTTGATGTTGCTCTTATATGTGCGTATCGAGATGAGTCTGAAGTTGGTCGAAACATTCGACCAAATCATCATGAGGATAAGCTAGTGAATGTGCTCAGGGTGCTGCATGTCGTTGTGGTCGAGCTGGAGCTACTGCAGGGGCATCTTCTCCTTTCTCTTTAATAAATACGGGTTCTTTTGGATCTTATCCTTGATGGGAAAGAATATGAAAAGAATCATTTGTATAAAAGATTGGAAGATTATTGGGTTCACCAGGATATGTTAGTTGGTATTTATTTTGAAGGATGTATCCTATAAGGTGACCAAGAGCAAGATTTTGTTTCCGGTGAGTAGTAGGGTGGCAAATAAAAGCCATATGATGAATGTAGTTAGTAATCAGAACTTCCTCATTGAATTTGGGGTTGTTCATGATAAGATAGGTAGCGATAGATAAAGTCGTGGTCATGTTAATCCGATCGCCAGCTTTGGGTATTATAAAGGTTCTAAGGACATGTTGAATAATTCTGGCATTTCAGTTGAGATTGGACGAGTGGTTGGTGTTGATAGATGGAAGCGTTTCTAAGGACATGATTAACATCACTCCGGTCAAATTTGTTCTTTAGAAAGGAATGAACCCTAGGCCCTTTAGTATATAGCCCAATGTATTGGGCGATGTCGGCTTTGGTAATTTCAATATTTTGGCAACAGACAAAGGAGTGGAAAGTTAGGTTGTCGATAGTGTAGGTTATATTTGCTACAAAATTCCAAAAGATGTTCAGAGTTGTAGGGGAAGGCAAGGGTGAGGAGGAACTGGAAGGTGGTGGAAGTAAAAAGGTTTAGTACCTCGAAATTCAGAGCAGCCGGATTGAGCATTTTGGATGGCGTAATCTTGCAGGCTGTATACTTGTGATATGCCTCTTCATTTTCAGCACTTAGAAAGTGAGCGCTGTGACGGCTAAAGGAAGATGAGCTTCCAGCTACCAAATGACTCCTCTTGCTGGAACTTGACATCGTGTAGAGGCTGAGTGAAAAGTGAGAAGGAACAGGTGTGAGTAAAGTGACTTACAAGTGAGGCAAATTATAGAATTTTTCCAAAATTGTACAGTACGATCGTGTTTTGTACAGTACGATTGGTAATAAATGTTTTGATGGGTCATTTCAGGAAATTGTGGTCAACTCGTACAGTACGATGGATATCGTACCGTACGATTAGAAGGATTTCAATCGTCCTGAGGGTCGTCGGTACGACCTTTGATGAAAAGTATCGTACTGTACAAACAGGTGTATCGTACAATACTAACTATAATTATATCGTACCAAATATATTTACTTCATTCTCATCCATTTTGTTGAGGTAGATCTTACAGTACGAAGTGGAGGCATCGTACAGTACGAACACCAATTATATCATACCAAACCGAGTTAATTCTTCCCCATCCGTTTGCTGATGTGGATCGTACAGTACAAAGAGGAGATATCATACCGTATAATGAGCAATGATGTCATACCAGATGGATTGAATGCCAGCCAGCTGTATCGTATAGTATGATGGAGATCATATAGTATGATTAACAGAGGAAAAATTTGCTCATGGTTGTGTATTGTGTAGATTTAGATATATCGTACAAGATGATATAGGATCATACAGTACGATAATGAAAATCAAAATTTTGTGGTTTCATATAGAGAGTGTGTGATGATCAGGAACAACCTTAGAAGAGATTTTTTTATGCATTAATGTATGTGACACCTAATCTAGTCCTCAAGGTGCTAAAGGTGTCGAATGCTAGTGGTTTTTCAAATATGTCAGCCAATTGATCTCCTATAGTGATGTGATGCAATTCTATATCTCCTTTAGCAACATGATCTCTCATAAAATGGTGTCTAATGTCTATGTGTTTCGTTCTAGAGTGCTGAATTAGGTTCTTAGAGATGCAAATTACACTTCTATTGTCACACATGATTGAGATGGTTCCTACAGGTAAGCCAATATCAAGAATTTGTTGTTTTAACCATAGTACTTGTGCAATGCAACTTCCTACAATAATATATTCTACCTCGGCCGTGGCAAGGGATACTGAGTTTTGCTTCCTACTGGACCAAGAAACTAATGATTGTCCTATGAATTGGCAGGTACGAGAGGTTCTTCTTCTATCTATCCTACATCCTGCAAAATCAAAATCTAAGTACCCTAAGATTTCAAAGGAAGTGTTGTGCCTAGGATACCAAATTCCTAAATTCAGGGTGCCTAGCAGATATCTAAAGATTCTCTTGATTGCAGTTAAGTGAGACTCTTTAGGATCGGCTTTAAAACGGGCATAGAGGCACACACTAAACATTATGTCTGGTCTACTAGTAGTCAGGTAAAGAAGGGATCGAATCATTCCTCTATTCTTTTTCTGATCTACTAATTTTCCACTAGGATCTTTATCTAATTAAATTATTAAGCTCATTGGAGTGTTCATGGGTTTAGCACTCTCTATTTTGTATTTTTTCAAAATATCCTTAATGTACTTTGTTTGGCTAAGAAAAGTTTTGTTATCCATTTGTTTTACACTAAAGACAACAAAGTAATTCAGTTCTCCCATCTTTCTCATTTCAAACTCATTACTCATCATTTTTTGAGAATTCATCACACAAGTTTTTATCTAAAGATCCAAATAAGATGTCATCCACATAAATTTGAACAATGAGAATTTCATTTTTGATCTTTTGTAAAAAGAGTGAAGTATCTACACTACCCTTTTTAAATCCATTATCCAATAGGAATAAGCTAAGTCTTTCGTACCATACTCTAGGTGCTTGCTTTAATCCATAAAGTGCATTTTTTATTTTGAATACAAGGTTTGGAAATTATGAACTTTCAAATCCAGGGGGTTGCTCAACATAGACAACTTCCTTAATTAACCCGTTCAAAAAAGCACTCTTTACATCCATTTGATATAGTTTGAAGTTCTTAAAACAAGAAAAAGCTAAGAGAACACTTATGGCTTCTAGTCTAGAAACAGGGGCAAAGGTTTCTTCAAAGTTTATTCCCTCAATCTGGTTGTACCCCTTAGCTACTAATCTAGCTTTATTTCTTATTATTGTACCTGAATCATTCACCTTATTTTTGAAGACCCATTTTATTCCAACAACACTTTGTTCTTTAGGTCTCTTGACTAACTCCCAAACATCATTCCTGGTGAATTGAATCAGCTCTTCTTGCATTGCTAGAATCCAGAATTCATCTCCTAAGTCTTGATCTATACTTGTAGGTTCTATCATAGAGATAAATACTGAATGACTAACCTCTTTTCTAAGTCCATGCTATGTTCTTACACCTTCTAAATGGTCTCATAAAATTAAATCTTTAGGATGACTAGAAGAATATCTCCATTCTCTAAGCAAATCTTCCTGTGGTTCTACTCTTTCTTCTAGGGTCATAGTCTCTACTCCATGAATTGCCTCTATTTCTTCATCTTCAATTTTATATTCAGAGGGCTTATCTGATTCATCGAATACTATATGGGTGGACTCTTATACTACTCGGGTTCTCTTATTAAAGATTTTATAGGTCTTACCTACAAATGAATAACCTAAGAAGACACCCTCATCAAACTTGGGATAGAATTTTCCTAATGGATGTTTGCCATTATTCAAGATAAAGCACTTGCACCCAAAGACAAGTAAGTGTGAAAGATTCGGTGTCCTACCATTAAGGAGTTTATAAGGAGTTTTATTCAGCTTAGATCTAATGTTTGCTCTATTTAAAACATAACACGCTGTGTTGACTGCTTCTGCCCAAAAGTATCTTGGAAGGGTGTACTCCGCTAACATTGCCCTAGCAGCTTCTACCAAAGTTTTATTCTTCCTTTATGCTATACCAATTTGTTGAGGTGTTCTAGGGGCTGTGAAATTGTATTCTATTCCTTTCTCTTGTTAGAATGATTCAAATTTATCATTTTGAAGCTCTCCACCATAATCGCTATGGATTTTTGAGATTTCACAATCTAATTTTTGTTGAATCCATGTGGAGAATTCTTTAAATTCCTCAAAAGATTCATTCTTATGTGCTGGGAATCTTACCCAAGTGAACCTAGTGAAGTCATCTACAATCACAAATCCATAATTTTTTTCGCCTAGGTTATCTGTACTAATGGGTCCAATTAAGTACATGTGTAGGATTTCTAATGACCTAGAAGTGATCACATCTCTAATTGAATGAAAGGATGATTTGACTTGTTTTCCTAGTTGGCAAGCATCACATAAGTGATCCTTAGTAAAGTCTAACTTAGGTACGCATCTAACTAGGTTTTCTGAGTAATATTTCTAAGTGTTTTCATACTAGCAAGGCATTGTCTCCTATGCCATAGCCACAAGTCATCAACAATTTTTTTCAAACAAAATGAATTTGAACTATCAATGCAATCAAGGTCTAACATGTAAACATTGTTCATTCATTTTTCTTATAAAACTAGTTTATCATTTAAACTAATCAGGCATTTGTTAGACAGAACTTTAATATCAAAATCTTTGTCACACAATTGAATAATGCTAAGTAAGTTATGCTTTAAACCATAAACTAATAAGACATTTTCAATTAAAAAATTCTTAGCATTACCAACAGTACCTGAGCCTATCACTTGTTCCTTCATATGTAATGTACAGTCTATCTCAAATCTCCTTATCGTCTTTAAGCAATTTAAACACTTAGCATTCAATTGGGCTAAATCCCTATCCTCATTTCTCCATTCATTAAAAGGTATTGGTGTTTTCACTCCATTCACAGTTTTAAAAGGTACAATATATCCATCATTGACTAACATCCACATGCAGTAATCAATAGATTACAAAAAGGTATACATTCTAATTTTTCAGAAATCAAATAGGAAGTAATCAAAAAGAGGTAGACGGTTATTGAATAACCCTCCGCAGTGCTACGATTTCAAAAATGCGACCTGATCATTTTTTTTTAGGTTTTCTAAAACACTATTTTTAAAAACAGGCTCTAATACTGGCTGAAATAACTAGATCGACATGAGGGGGGTGAATTGTGAAAACTTTGTAGCAATAATTAAACCCAAAGTAGGAATTCTAATTTTTTTGATGTTTTAAAATTTTTAACATGAAGATTTAAACTACTACAAAGACAAACCAACTGAACTCAATGTGCAACAATAGAATCCCTTTATTCCACAAATTTCACCAAGAAAATATTATGAAAATTAAGTGCAAGCAAAAGTAAATAGCGATAAGGAAAAAGAACATCAAAATTTTATAGTGGTTCGGTCAAAACCATGACCTACGTCCACTTACCGGAGTCCTTCTCTCTGGGAATTTCATTACAAACAGTAGATGTCCTTTTTTCTCCCTCGGCAAGGTGGAGAAGCCCTTACAATACTCCCTTTCACCAACCCGTAGTGGCGGAGTGCCAAGCACTATTTTCACCCTCCTATTGACGGCAGAGTACCTCCTTATTTTTCTCCCTCCTGGAGAAGGTAGAGTACCATCCAGGTCATGAATATAGAAGAGTCTCCTGCTCAGAGAGCCTCCCAAAAGTTCTTTCGAGACCACAGGAGGAGTAAGATGCAAGAAGAATGGAGCAACCATGTGATCTCCCTCGCACCTTTTCATCCCTCACTAAGCTCACCTTCTCCTTCCTATCTCAAACCCTAAAAACTTCTCAAGAGATCTCTCCTAAGGATTTCTTCTCTAATCACATTTCCTCCTTTTCTCTATCTCTCTCTCAAAAAGATTACTAATTTTAATACATAAAGTGGGCTCCAAAATCCCTGAAATTTTTGAAGTAGCTGATTCAATCATATAGTACGATTTCACATTGTATAGTACGATATGTATAAACAGGCTTCGTCTTAGTATGAAGTTGTACGAACAGTTCAAAATCTAATCATTTGGTACGATCCTCAACACTACTGCTCGTACAAGACGATAGCCGGGACGATCAAATATCATCTCTATTCTTCATATGGTATGATATACATCGTACAATATGAATGGTCAAAATTAAGGCATCATCCAGGATGAATTTCGGGATGATCAAATGTCATCTCTGTTGATCATATGGTACGATTGAAATTGTACAGTATGATGCGACAAAAAATGAGGGATCGTCTAGGATGATATCCGAGATGATCAGAATTCATCTCTGTTCATCGTATGGTACGAATGTGTTCATATAGTACGATTTTAAATTAGTAATTAAGCCTTGATTTATTTCACTAATCACGGGGTAATTTAAGTAAGTATTTAAAATAAATTATACAGTACGAACGACTGAGAAAAACTTACTTAAGTTAAGTTGACGGCTAGGGTTTTCGATTTGGAACACATTGTACAGTATGATAGTATTCGTACGATACGATCAATTAACAGAAATCATTTTACAAGCTCAGATCATATAATATGAAATAAAGTCGTACAGTACGATCACCAAAGAAAAAAATCTATATTTTTTTACTTTTAAAACCCTCTCCCTCTGTGTGTGTGCATGGTTACTCAGACTTACATGCAGTTTGTGTTCAGACTCAAGAAAATAAAAAATAAAATAAATAATGGTTCACAACACAGGAATTCATAGATGATAAATTAAATTCTATCCATGGAGTTAAGGTAAATGCTAAGATGAAAAAGCCATTAATCATCAATGAGGGAGGTTTTCTTTTGAAGAAACTAATTACTGAAGTTGCTGCTTTTTTTTTCTTGACAATTGCAGAAATTGCATTAACGAAAAAAGGGAACTATTACAAGCTATAACTCTCATAGTCCCTCTTCAATAAAAGATATAAAGAAGAAGGAAAATCAGAGGAAATAAGGGAATCAAAACAAAAACTATTCTTTAAAGCAATAGAAGCACATAAATATGCAACTTTATTGCAATTCCTAGAGGTATGATTAAAGATGACCTTATTGAAGTCGTGAAGGAAAGAAATCTTCTCAGAAATTCGGTTGTTCTTTCAATTCGTCACTAAATAATGTTGAAACTGTATGACATTATAGTTATCTCCTTCAATTATTAGCCCATTGTAATCAAACATCCACTCTTTAATGAAGTCTCTTAACGAAAAAACTGCTTCAAGCTCAAGTTGATTGATGTCCCAATAAAGTCTCTGTTTTCCAAAGGCTAGTAATAGTCTACCCTTATAATCCCGAGCAACACCTCCAACACTGGCTAGATTTGAGTTTAGTAAAGATGCGTCCACATTTATTTTAATCCAATCTAGAGGTGAGGGATGCCAAGAAGTTTCAAACTCACAATGGAGGGAAGCATCCCAGTTGACTAGCAATGGATTGTTACTGGTAGCAGAGAACAGAGTGGAAGCAGCTGCCACCGAAACAGGCATACTATTTGTACCATGCTTAACATCATTCCTATAATTCCAGGAAATGAAAACTGCTGTACAATAAATCTTGACAATATTCACATTAGAGCTGGTGAGGTTACGGAGCTGATGAAGGCAGTCATCAAGCAAACAAAAGACTGGAATAAAGAACCCCCAAGATCTCAACATATTAACAATTTCAATAAGAAATTTACAGTGGACTACAATATGAGACCCATTTTCCACTTCAGGACATCCACAAGCACATTTATCACAGTTGCTAAGTTTTCTAAAATTTAAGAAATCCTTAGTAGGGATAGCAAACCTACTAAGTCTCCAACCAAAAAAGCTCAACTCTAGGCTTAAGCTTCAGTTTCCACAGCCACTTAGCGAAACCAACATCATCATAAAAATTTTGAAACTTAATACTTTCAGAATAAGATAATGAAGAAATGGATTTACCAGAAAGTTGGAAGAGCAACTCCATGATATCTTCTTCCCCTTCATTTATAACACGGTGGTGTATTATAAGATCAATCATGCTGCTATTAAAAAACCGTGAGAGCTTAAGAAGATTCCAGTTTCCGTCTTCAGTGATGAAGTTTTGCAGCATCAGATTTTCTAGTCCATTACAGTCAGCTATCATAGGCCATTTGTTGAAGCATTTGTCAAGTAACCATATGTCATTCATGACATTAATATTTTCCCCATTAACAATCTTCCACTGGACAATTGGTTTGAGAGAGGAAGCTCCAATTAGAATTATTGTCCGAGCAGCAGAATGACCATAGGTTGATTTTTCACCGTGAATGACAGAGCCATATTTAGCTGACATACACTTATATAAAAGAGAGGAAGGATTATGAAAAAGCCTCCAAGCAAGTCTTGCATGTAGGGGTCCAACTTTTTTAACAGCTGAATACATTCCCATTACACCGTAAGCTCTAGGAGTGCAAAGATTATCCCAAGCAATGTAATGAAGACTTTTATGTCCTAGCTTGTGATGCCATATATAATCCCTGCATATTCGATCTAATTCAAAAAGAATACTCTTAGGGATCAAAGAATGAGTCGAAATAAAGGAAGGCAAGGATAACAAAGAAGTCTTAGCTAAAACAACTCTTCCAGCCATATAAAGAAATTTAGCACCCCAAGAATTGAGCTTATCAAGTGCATGATCTACCATAAATTGGAAATCATTTTAGTTCAAAGTTCTGAGAGCAAATTTGGTTCCCAAATATTGAAGATCATTTACCACCTTAAACCCAAATTTATTGCCAAGTTTCCGTTTTATATCAGCTCTGACAAATTTTCCGAAGAAAATTTGTGATTTGGAATGATTCAAGCTTTGCCCCGTCCAGCTACAGTAAGCTTTTATTAACTTCATCATAGCTTTCAGTTGGGAGGAAGAGGCAGTACCGAACAAAAGCACATCATCGGTGTATAATAAATGAGTAATTTTAGGCGCTTTTGGAGATGTTTGGATGCCCAAAAGAGATCCTCTTTGCTTGATAACACTTGAAAGAAGTTGAGACACATGATAAAGAGATAAGGTGACAATGGGAACCCTTTTCTAAACCCGCTTTTTGCATCTATCCAACTAGTGGCTTTACCATTCAAAAGGATGGAAAATCTTACATTAGTAACACATTCCAAAATGAAGGATGAATATTTTGCCGGGAACCCAAACCAATCAAGAACATGCACCAAAGTCTTTCAACACATGCTATCGAAAGCTTGGGCCATGTCAAGTTTAACAGCCATAAGACCTTTCTTATTTTTTGAAATTTTAAATTTGTTGAAAATTTCAAGGGCAAGAAGGCAATGGTCTGACATCGATCTACTTGGTATGAAGGCAACCTGCTCCTCTGAAATAAGCTTGGAAATGCAACACTTTAACCTGTTAACAATCATAGTTGAGGCTATTTTGTAGATAGTTTGACATAAACTAATTGGACGAAATTAGAAGGCAAGATCGGTGAGGTGATCTTGGGGATGAGAACAACCAAAGTGTCCTTCCAAGCACCATTCATACGGCTAGTGGTAAAAAACTTATTTATAGCTTTCCAAGCAACTTCTCTTATGATCTCCCAATAGAATTTAAAAAAAGAGGCTGTAAAACCATCTAATCCAGGGGATTTATTAGATCCTTGCTAAAAAACTATAGTGTAGAACTCAGATTCAGTCAATTCCGCATCCAATAGGATTTTATCATCTGATTCAGTTCAGCATAAGGCCAGTCCATAAAATTTCAATGTCGAAGCTTCCACTTGTCTTTAAAGAATTTCAAAAACATTCTCTCAATATCTTCAATATCTTCCACCATTTTGTTATTATCATCCTTAATTTGTTTAATTAGATTACCATTTTTCCTGGCTGTAGCATGGGCATGAAAAAACCGAGTATTAGAATCTCCCTCCTCATTCCAGTTGGTCTTGGCTCTTTGATTCCACCACGTAGAGATTCTAAGCAAAGTGACATTTAACTCTCAGACCTTACTTCTTAAAAGAGTAAGATTATCTGAACCTAAACTTCCTTCCTCGTCTTCTTGTTTTTGCAAGTTAAAAATGTTTATTTTTAAATCTTCTTTTAACTGGTTCAGGTTTTTGCAGGTATTCTTATTCCAAAAGAAGAGAGATTTCGAGGATCTCTTTATCTTCCTATTAAGAACATCAGCTTCATCTCCGTAGTCATTTTTTCCCCAAGCCTTTGCAACAATATTCCAAGTGGCTGCATATGATTTCCAGGTGTCTTCAAATCTGAAAATTTTGGTTGAATCCCGAGTAGAGTTCTCAAGGTAAAAAGAAATGGGGCAGTGATCAGAAGAGATCCTAACTAGGTGCTGAATGGATGCAGACGGGACTAGCTGTAGAGCAAGAGAATTTAGCAAGCAACGGTCCAAGCGTTCCCAAATCCTGGCAACCCCTTGCTTATTATTACACCATGTAAATTTAGGAACGATCGCACCAAGATCATGAAGATCATGTTTAGCCATGAAGAAAAATTGATGTTGCTGCTTAGGGGATGGGAATTCTGCTGAAAGAAAATCTAGAGATTTTTGGTTTGTCTGGAAAGGTTCTGCTGGTTAAGGGAGAGATGGTGTATTCTCCATCATCAAACTTCAATACTGAAACTTATAAAGAGTTTACTGCTGCTAGAATGGTTTCTGTAAGTTGTGAGAAGGGAGGTTCTCAACCAAAAGATGCTATTGGTATGAATGAATCTGATGGTTCTGGAATAAATAAGGTTATGGCAGTTCAAGGTAATATATAATCGGAGATGGAGGAGGTTCGGAAATGCTTAACAGGTGATTTGGGTAGATGTGATGAAGTTATTATTGATTTGCCTAAATGGCCTAATTTAGGAAATCATCAGAATGTTTGGGTTTAAAAAAGATAATATCAGAGTTGATGAGTTGGAATTTGGCAACTGCATATCTGAGGATGGAAAATTAGTCAAGATTCTTGTGGAAAAAGTTTAGAGAACACTAAGAAGCTTGATAAATCCTTGGTGGTTAAAATATTTGGTGGAGATGTTCCATTTTCTTCAATTATCTTGGAATTGAGGAAGCAGTGGGCATAATAGGGAAAATTCAATCTCACAGTGCTTAGAAAGGGATGGACTCTATGTTCGTTCTATGAACCTGAGCATATGGAAGATGTTCTAACTAATGGCCCATGGTTTGTCAATGGAAACATAGTGGGGATTGAAAGATGGACCCAAAGGTTTGATCCTAACTCGCTTAAAGGACTTTCTGCTCCAATTTGGATCAGGTTGCCCAACTTACCACTGCATTGTTGGGATGACATAAATATATATCATATAGCATCCATGGTGGGCAAGCCTATTTTATTGACGGCAATATGTTTTAATGGTCGAGAAGAAAATTTGGGAGTGTATGTGTTTGTATTGATTTGGATGCTAAGTTACCTACATTTGTTTGGGTAGAAGGAGAAGAAGATAAATTCTTTCAGAGAATTGAGTATGAGAGGCTGCCTAACCTTTATTTTGAATGCAGGAAAATTGTCCATAGTAAAAATGATTATGCCAAAGTCATCATTGAGAACAGGGTAAAGTCTATAAGGCCTATAAATTCAATTTCTACTAATATGGTGGAAAATGGAACTGCTGAAGGTAATCAAAATTTGGGTAGAGATGGGTTTATTGAGAAAGAAGAATATGGACCATGGATGTTGGTAAAGTATGGGAAGAAAAAATTAAACTATACTATGCCTAGAAGACCAATTTCTCTAGTTCACTGTAGGAGTAACTTTGTGCCTTTGAAGCAAAGTGATAAAATAAAGGAAGTAAGCAAGGTAGACAAGCCAATTGAAGATCAAAAATCTGAGCAGCAAAATCTGTCTGGTTGTAAATCAGATATCTTAGAGGTGGAGAAAAAAAAAGGTCAAGTGGTTATGGAGCCTGTGAGATTTAATGATGGGAATTGCTTCAGTGCACTCGTGGATCTGGAAGAAGGAGAGTTTATTCAATCAATAAATGTTGTCACAGGTTATGAGGAGGTAAATACATGTGATGGTAACAATGTAATAGTAAATTCTATAGGGAGGGAAGATAAAGAAGGTTCTAATTTAATATAATATGAAACTTTGAATACTAGAAGTGAAGGGAAGGTGGACTCTTCTCAACCTAAAAAGAAGAAAATACCAAAATAGTTGAGGAAATTGGGACCAATCAACTCTTCATTAAGAAGCCGGAGATTGGAGCATTAAGGGAAAGGTACTTTGTGGAATAATCTCCCCAATCTCACTTATTGTATTCTATATCTTTTTGGAATTGTAGAGGAGTGCTTCTCTATACCTTAGGGAATTTGTTAAAAATAATTGAGTGTTCTTTTCGGGTTTTGTAGAAACCAAATTAACTGATATAGATAGAAGTGGGATTAATAATATGATTGGCAATGAATAAGACTTTTTCTTTTTTGCTTCATCAGGGTTACCTGGTGGCATTTTAATTCTATGGAACTCTAATCATGCTAAGTTCTCGGTGGTGGATATTTCTTGTCAAGTAGTTATTGGAGATCTTAAAATGTTCAACAAAAGTATGTGTAGGGTGGCCAAGATTTATGGAAGTAGATAAGTGCAAAAGAGAAGGGATTTATGGGATATGATAGACAAGTATTCCATTAGAGATTTACTATGATAATAGGTGAAGAATTTAAATGTATAATGGGCAAAGAGGATAAAATAGGAGCTCAAGAAAAATATGATATGAAAAAATGCTTGCTCAATAATGATTTACATGAAGTTAAGTTCATTGGGCCTAAATACACATGGTGAAACAATAAATGTGGTGGAGCAAGGATACTTGAAAGATTGGATAGGTGTTTTATCAACTCTACTGCATTGAGATCACCACACCATTTGGTTGTGAGGCATTTGGCTAGGATAGCCTCGAACCAGTATCAAATCATTTTGAATTTTTTGAATTTTAACTCAATCTCTAAAATGAACATCAAGTTTGAAAACTGTTTGGCATCTTATCAAGCATCATTTGACGTGGCGAGAAAGGAATGGAGCAAAAATTATCAAGGTAGTTGTTCTTAAGTTCTCAATAAGAAATTTAAAGGTCCTTTATGTTTTTGTTCTTTTGGATCAAGTCTAAGTTAAAGGATCGTAACAAGCTTAAAGATGATCTTATGAATGAGATCATGGAACTTCAAAACAAAGAATCTTCAAATGGGTCTATCTCAAAATTTGATTATTGGAGTCTTAAAGCAAAGGTCAATGAATTAAATTCAACCATGGCTAGATTGAATTCTTGATGGAAGCAAAGAGCTAAAGTGAAGTGGTTAAATGAAGGAGATGGGAATTCAAAATTCTTCCATTCCTATGCTAGTGCTAGACGAAACTCCAATAAAATTGTCAAAGGATGAGAATGGGTTTTTGGTGGAAGAACAAGACTAGATGGAAGAAGTTTTCTTTTGATTTTTTTAGAAAAAATGGGATTCAAGAAGTTGTAAGCTAGATGGATGGCTAATTTCTGATATTTGCCTGAACAAATGGAACATGGAATTCCTAGAGGAAGATTTTACTATTTAAGAAGTAAAATGTGTTCTGAATCAATTGGGAGGTAATAATACACCTGGTAATGATGGAATTTCAAACTCCTTCATCAAAGCATATTGGGGCATTATTAAAATTGATTTTTTGAAGGCAATAAGTCATTTCCTTTGCTGTGGGGAGCTGAACAAAGAATGGAAGGAAACATTGATTGTGCTTATACCGAAGGTATCAAATCCTATTCTCCCATTTACCTATAGACCAATAAGTCTATGTAATATTGTGTACAAGGGGGCGGCAAGGGTAATATTGAACAGACTAATTATAGTTATTCCAAAGGTTATCTCTAAGGAGCAAGCAGCATTCATCAAGGGGAGATCTTTGTCTGACCATGTGTTGGTGGCAAAGGAAATGTTTCACAAACTAAGGTTCTTAAAAGCTGCTAAAGGTCTTATATCCTTCAAGGTAGACATGGATCAAGCTTTTGATTCCATGTCTTGTTCTTCTCTTAGGAAAGTGTTGGAGTATTTTGACTTTCCTATAAAGATATCCAAACTCATCATGGAGTGTGTTGAAGAACTAACATTTTCTTTAATCATCAATGGCAATTTCTCAAATTGGATTCAAGCTAAGAGTGGTTTTTGGCAAGGGTGTCCCTTGTCTCCTCTCCTTTTTATACTTTGCTCTTAACTACTTTAAAATGCTTTTGCTCAAGGCTCTTATGGTATCAAGTTCAACTCTGTTGGGCCGAGAATTTCCCATTTACTTTATGTAGTTGATGTGATAATGTTTTCTGAAGCTAATAGGAAGGTTGTTAAGGCAGTTAAGAACATATTAAATAACTTATGTGAATGGACTGGCCAACAAATAAATAATAGCTAATCTACCATGTTTTTTGGTAAACATGTGAATAGAAAGAAGAAGAAGAAAAGCATCTCATGAATAATGGGTTTCAAAACGGTAAAAGAATTCAACTACCTTATATTGAAGATAACTTTAAGAAGACTTACAAGTGATGATTTCCAGTTCATTATAGATAGAGCCTTGAGGAAGCTTTATCTTTGGGGAAGTAAAATCTTATCTCTTACGGGTAAGTTGATATTTGTAAAATCTGTAATGTTATCTTTCCCTACTTTTCATGCTACACATTCACTTGTCCCAAAATGAGTGTTGGAAGAACTTGACAAAATTTGCATGAACTTCATTTAGATTAAGAAGAATGGATCTATGGGGTTGCACTATGTTAGTTGGACTGAATTATGCAAACCAATTAGAAGAGGTAGCTGAGGGTTGCATTCAAATGTCAAGAAAACTCCTACTTTGAGAGCTAGATTGGCATGGAGATTCATACAAGACAAATACTCTCTTTTTCACAAGTTTCTCCAGCCCAAACGGTGAAAGGCTTGACAAGGGAAGCGGTAGAGGTAGATGCTCTTCATCTTGGAAATTATTGAATGATGGATGCAAAATGCTGAAACCAATTGTAAGATGGTCTTTAGTGAATGGAGATTCAGTAGATGCATTTGAAGATAATTGGATATTGGATAAATGTATTAATATGTGGCCTACGTTTGTTGTTCACATGAGGATGGAGCTGTATTTGTCAAAGACTTCATACTTGATGGTTTTTGGAATGAACTGGTGCTGCTGGAAACTTTTGGAAGGGAGCTAGTAAATTTGATCATACAAATAAAGATTATACAAGATGGGGAGGAAGATCAAATGGAGCTGATTCATAAAAAATCTGGAATATCTATTACTGGATTAGCCTTTAATGCTTCGGTGCAAGAGAGTTATGATTTTCAGAATTGGGACTGGATCAAAAATGCTAAGCTGAATGCTCTGATGGAAGTGTTTTGGTGGAGATTAAGTATAATTGAAATCCTATCTCTTTAATTTTTATGTTGTAGAAGACTCCTAGAGAATGCCAATTATCCTAGGGGATACAATGCAATTGAAGATGTTGAGAATATTATGTGTGGATGCTTGAAGTTTAAAGAGGTAATTTACCATCTAAATGAATGGGGATTTGGAATTCTGATTTTTGTTAAGATTGAAGAATGTCTCATATGGCTGGAAGCTACTACAGTGAAGAAAGGTATGATTGTTAACCTGTATTGAAATGCAGTATTCCTATCTTGGAAAAGTAGGAATAAAATGATTCACAAAGGAGTGGAGGACAGTCCTAGTTTTATTGGTTCCAATGCTATATGCTATGCTTCAGTTTCACACAACTTTATTCACTTTAATTTGGGCCACTGGAATGTTAACCAGTCATTGAGACTGTCTAAAACTTGGCATCCTCTTCCACCCAAATGGCTAAAGGTTAATGTAGACACATCTCTACTTTCTTCTTACACAGCTGGGATAGCTGCAGTTTTTTGGGACTACAAAGGGAGATTCCCATTTGCTTATGGTAGATCTTGTGTTCATTGGGACATAGCACAGTTGGAGCTTCTAGCAATTCATTCTTTGAATGAGGAAATCAAGAATTGGATGTTCAAATACAAAAGCATCATTATTGAAGGGGAAAACTCAAATATCATTTCTTTTCTTCAAAGAACTTGGAGAAAAGAAAACTACAATGAAGAGGGTATGGGATTTCTTTTGAATTTTAATTTTGTCATTTTCAATTGTATGGGTAGGCAAAGTAAAAAAGTTAGCAAATTTATGTGCTAACTATGCTCTTTTTAGTAGTTTTAGTTGGGAAGAATATTATTTGAATAAGGTTCCTCCTTCATTCTATAAAACTTTAAAGGGGGAATCTGAAAGTGCTCGGATGACACTAGAAAGTGCTCTGATACCACTTGAAAGTTTGTTAGGGATGTTAAGCCCTATGAACTTAGTCCCAAGCTAACCAAGAGGGGGGTGAATTGGTATTTTAAAAATTTCTTTTCACAAAGAACAACAATCACATAAACCAAAATCACACCACAAGAAAAATAAATGCGGAAATTAAAAGTGCGGAAGCAAGAAAACAATAACACAGAGATTTATAGTGTTTCGGTCAACTTGACATACGTCCACTCCTTGGAGGCATCCTCCAAGTATTTCACTACAAACATGACTCTCCTTTAGCCCTCACGGCTAGGCGGAGAAGCCCTCACAAAGAACCTTTTTTTGCCACCCCGGCAAGGCAGAGAACCTATCTCCTTTTGCTTCCTCCTGAAGCTGGCAGAGAACCACAACCAGATGCTGACTCCTAACCTCTACCGACCCTTCCATAGACGAGAAACTCTAAACGAAGAAGTAGCAGAGCGATCCTTGAAGAAACCCTTGTGAATCCCGAATCCCTCACAAGCTTCCCCCTCACAAGATCCCTCTCTCTCTCCCTTCTCTCTTCTTTCTCTCCTCAAGGCCTTCTCAGGTTCAAGGCAGTAGCAAAAGGTTGTTCAAAATGTTGAACAAGAGCTCTTTAATAGAAGAGCTTAAAGGAGCTCATTTAATTGCAAGTTGCCACAATTATGTCCAGGCCGATATAGGATTCGGCCTGGCCGATTCAGTAACAAAACTCAGAAGATTTCGCAGAGCATTCGACCCTGAATGCAAACTTGGATGATTTAAAATTGGCTTGATCGCCCAGGCCGATCTCACGAATCTCCCGGCCAATCGTGTTCAAATCAAGAGGAAAATCATCCAGAGCATAGCCCTGAATTGAGCTGGCCGATATTTATCGATCCTTTGAGTAACTAAGTTTTTTGAATAGATCATCCTGGCCGATCCTGCAATCATCCAGAATGTATGATCGTATCAATCATCCTAATTACTCCCTTGATTTCCCTGATCAATTTAAGCATAATTTGTGAATATCGTCCAGGCCGATCAATCGATCGTCCTGGCCCGATTTTTTTAAAACAAAGTATACCTTAATTTCTATAGCGGCAACTTCTTTCTATTTTTGAGCTTATCGTCCTGGCCGATACACATATCGTTCAGGCCTACTGTTAATGCACGGCTTGCCTTAATTAAGAATCCATATTTAGACTTTCTTTTTAAGCCTGATCTCTTAGGACGATTGTAAATATCGTCCTGGACATGTATGAGTAAAAAAAAAAAATTCTTAAATCTCTCAAGTGTTGTGTGTAGGGTTACTTAGCATCAGTCTCTTTGACCATTACAAATAGACTCAAAGAAGAGAAAGAACAAAGTACAGACTGACTCAACCCTAAACCTACGCAATCTTGAACTGGCCTTCATTTTGTTCGTCCGATCTTCGATTCCTGAAAAGTTTAGAAGCAAAAGCCAGTCAAGAGAATCAACAGTGTTTGTCAATTTATTCAAAACATAGTCATGAAAATAAAGATTTTGCAACAATCTCCCCTTTTTTGATGATGGCAAACACAAGTAGAGAAAATGCAGAGAAGAAAAAAAAAATTAGTTACTAGAAATTCAAAGTTACAAGCCATACCATTTTTCCTACCACATCTATCTCCCCTTTGTCATCACAAAAAAGAGGATCCTAGACACACAAAAGAAAAAGAAAACAACACAACAGAAAAACACTACTAGAAAATGAGGGACCCCTGATCATTAGATGGAGGTTGGTGGAGTGGCTGCTAAAAGTAGCTGGCAAGCGTTAGTAAACTGAGCATTGAACCAGGCGATGTCCTGGTCATGCTGCTGCTGCTGGGTGGGTTGATGTTAGCTGTATCAAATCGAGCTAAATCCTCTGTGCGGTGTGTGCTCGTAGCGGGCAATGTCCTCAGAGTGTGCTGCTCCTATTGCAGCAAAGTAAGCGTCAAAGCAGGTTCTCCCATCGATCAAACCTCTATATCAACTAGATTCAACCGGTGAGTGCTGGTGTAGAGAATCAGGATCAGGAACGGGAGCGGGAGCCTCCTCCTCCCTAGCCCCCCAGGTTCCTCATCCCCAGGTGTTGGAGACGAGTATTGTGAAGGTACTGAAGGAACTGTTTGAGTAGAAGGGAAGTTGGGAGGTTAGGGGAATATGATACTGAAGTTGGTATTTGGTTTCTAAGGACATAGGCAATGATGCTGTCCTAAGGCTAATTGGTTCCTCTTATGACCTGGATCATGGATTGTGTGTTAAGTGATCAATGTATCAAAAAATTAATCCCGGTTATTTAATTCTCTACGGGCCATGATGTTTAGTAAGTAGTGAGGAAAGTAGAGGGGTGAATGTGGATTCTGTCCCCAACTTTTGGGAATTATGGAGGTACGTATAGAACATGTTGAGTTATTGTCCTATGAATCTTTTGAATTTTAATATGATGCTTAGTCTCTCCAATCATGAAATAGTGTGTATTTGGTCTTGGCAGAAGGAAGTGAATTCGCGTGTTGACCAGTCTTTATTTTAAGTCATGATCTGAAAGCATTTAAGTGCAGCTTAATCCCCTGGTGGTGAATAAGCTGTTATACTAATAGTTTAACACAGTCTCTTATTATATTGATTTGACAGTGCGTCGGATTCGCATATGCAGGTCTAGGGTTTTTCTGGTGAAGGTAGGGTTTATGCAAAGGTTTTTGCCAAAAGAATTTTCTTCTAGAAGAACTTCAGTATAATATGGGAAGTATAGCTAATGAGCATGATATTTAGAAACATAATTGTTTTTTTAGGTTGTGAGCGATAAAAAGATTCCATTATCCGGTTATGTTGGTATGGGCATGATTGGATGATTCTGGAGACATTATTCCACACTCTTTTGTATTCGATTAGAATGGCGGCTTCATCTTTCTGCCTCTCCTGAATACGTAGGGTCAATCCTAGCCCTTGAAGAACTCCTCAGAAAGTTTAGGTCGAAACACGTTTCCCACCAGCCATAGAAGTGAGAGTTTTAGCAAGGAGACACGATGAGTGAGTAAGGTATGTGGTGTAAAAATATGGCTGGTATCAGCCATAAATTTTCTAATATGTAATATTGGCCATATATCATCCAGTGCCGATGCGTTTTCGTCCAGTCCGATATGGCTCAATAATTGCGTAACAGGCTAATTTGGTCAAAAAGGCGTCGATCGTCCGGGCCGATCAGTATTGCGCCAGATGATTTAGACATAGGCGATCGTACCGAGGAGGCAATCCGGACGACCGTTGAAAAAGCGATCATCCGGACGATTTAGGTGTATGTCAGGACGATGCACAATAATTGATGTTACCAGCCGAAGTAAAAAACATTTTTTAAATTTTGCCCACGTGTATCGTCCAGGACTGAATTAAATCCTCCTCTCT